>NC_056730.1:880185472-880473850 GCF_019279795.1 Protopterus annectens | reverse complement strand
TTTTGGTTCTTTGCTCTTTGCATTTCTACTACATCCCCTACTATCTTTGCACTCATATGCCTCCCCTTTCCCGTTATGCAGGAGTCTGCATGCAGAGTTATCAGCTGCCGGCGTTTGCCCTTCCTGCATTGATTGGTGTTGATTGCTCATTACGGCTCCATTTACACTGCTTCCGCATTTCCTCGTATTCTCCACATTACCTTCCTATATCCGTGCTTGTTGACGGTGAGGCCGTCACATGACTGGTTTAGGGAACGTAGTCATCCTCGTGCACATGCATCTGTACGCGCATTCTGTACTCTCAGCGCATCTATTTCCTAACACGCCAGTCCTGATGCTGTGATGTGCATTGTACAGCCCAGATTTGCTGACCTCCAATATCCTTCCTCCTACAGTGGCACACCCCTCTGTGGTTGACATGTATCTCGTGTAGGCCACTCCTCGGTGTAGTACCGCTACGCCGTTTGCTCCATCCTTACGCCGGCGCCGTTTTTGCGATTCACTATTATCTGCCTCATTTGCATGGAATTGACTACTAATACATGGTTACGGCACCGAACACCGCCACCACTCCTTGACAACCATTGCGCTGGGGTTGAAGCTTTACATACATACTATGGTGTGTGGTGGCTGTGCAGCTGATGTGCGTTATACTGCTCTTTTAGGACATTGTCATATTATTTCATTGCTTTGCAACTTCTGTGCACATATCCCGGGGGTCTGCTGTTCTTTCTACGTACGTGCCATTTATGTCATTTTTTACATTTTGTGCATATTTTCTTTGGACATTCTCGGTGCCTTTCCACATTGGCATATTGCACCTATATGATACCTGACTTTGACAGCCTTCCGTTACTCCTCTGGTATGTTTGGGTAAATGTAAACCGTTTTTTTTTGGTTTACATTGCTGTGCCCTTACGCTACGCCTGCGCCACTTCGTGGATCGCTATTTGCCCTCATTTGCATGGTGCAATACCGCACACAGTGTGTTTTGCATACCTACGCCGGGGGCGGAGACGGTCCGGCGCACGCCGGTAGTGCACGTGGAATTCATTCATACCTGAATCGCTCAGCAGCCATATTTGGCGTTATAACGCCGACGCTATGCTGGCGCCTGGCGCAAGGTTCATGAATCCCGGGGAAAGTATTAAATACCTTCAAGGCTTCTTCCCCAGCAACATGAATAATTGCGACAAGTGGTATATTTTCAGACTTCTCAGCTATTCTGCTTATATTGAGGAATAAATAAATCCAAAGCTTTCACTTTTCCTGATTGTTACACTTACAGAATTTTTTTAATTTTGATTTTTTAAAACAATAATTATTTCAACAGTTAATGATAATACAAACACAAAAAAACTATATACAAACTATTCACAGAATCCATAACAAATTTGTACATATATAAAACCACATTAGTAAATGATGTAATTTCTGCCAAGCAATTAATTGATGGGTCATGTTCTTTGTTCTCATTTTTATAGTGAGAATTTCATCATTACAAACTGATTTAGCTAAGCAAATAAATTCATTACTAAAAGAGATAGCAATCTTCATTTTCCAGTGTTTAGTAATGCTTTTCCTTGCTATGGCTAAAATACTCCAAAGACAAGGTATTTGTGGTACTGGGATAACATCTGGTACAGGTGTTAAATAATAATGGGGAATCTGTGATGACACAATTAAATGACCACAGTGCTTTGCAAAAATTACTGAAGTCTGACCACAAGGAAAGGTCTATTTTGCACTCAATAATCATATGTTTACAATCAGCATTAAGGGCTGCCTCACATCTCCAGCATTTTGTGTTTACTGTTTTATAAATAGTTGCTATCTTAAGAGGTGTAAGAAAAAAATTCTGTGTAGAAATTTCCATGTGAATATTTTCCAGTATGGAGAAGATGTTGATTTTGCTGCTGATTTCAAAACTATTATTTTTTTTTTTATTATCTGCTAGCTCTTCCTTATTTATTTTTGTTGAACACAACCAAAAAGTCCTATCATAGGAAATACATTCATTTCTAATAATTTTATAAATGACTGATAATGAAGAAGTTTTTATTTTTTTTTTAGTTGAGTTACTTTTAGTGTTAGAAAAGAGGTCTAGGATTTTAGAGATGTTACTACTGTGTGTGTCAGATGTTACTTTGAGTTTACCTTGAATACATTTTTTAAATGTATGTAAGTCAAGCCAACTATTGTTTTCTATACTGTATTTGGCAATCAGATAATCCGCAGAATGCATTTTATTTCCTGTCAGAAAATTATGCCAATAAATGAGCCCGTTCTCTTTTAATTCAATCATCTTTGTTGTGTTAAATGGGAATAATAATATTAGGTCTTTATTTATATAGTTAGAGTGAATAAATCTATTAAAAATAATTTGGTTTATAAATGGAAAAAAGGTATACTTGTGTTTATCATTCAATATATGTTTTTTTATAACCCATATTAATATATTTCTATCAATTTTTATGAATGGTTCAGTTATACATTTATTTTGTATTAACAAGGTTTCATGAATTGATTTCCAGCATGAAGTATAAGAAGAATCTGATCACATGTAAACTATTTTAATAATCACAGATTTAATATATAAATCAATAGTAGGAAAAGCTATACTGCCCTCTTCCCAATTTAAATTATGCCAATATATGGAGATTCAAGCTTCTTTGAATGCTACAAGAACTTTATTAAAATACAGTTTATTCTTTTTATGACTGCTTTAGATGGAGGAAGTATTAGTGGTGGCTAAAAAATAACATTTTAGGCAATATTATCATTTTAATTAGTATTAATCTATTTTCAAAAGTATAAATAATTTATTCCAAGATTCTGTTAATTTTATTATGTTAATTAAGTGCTCGTAATTGGTTGATATGGACTGTTTATAAGTGGATTCAATAGTGGGTCCTAGATATTTTATCTGAGAGTTTTCCCAGTTGAAATTTTTAATTTTTAACTTTTAAATGACACTAACCTATATGTTATCTGTTTATTTATTAGGAAAGTTTTAGTTTTATTATGATTAAAATTTAACTCTGATTGGTTTTCAAAGAGCTCCATAGAGTTAAGTAAATGTTCTAATGATGTTTCAACATTTCCACAAGTTATTGGAATATCATTGGCAAACAGCTGAATTTTAGGGGAGAAGCTTTCATTTAATTTATACCCTTTAATGTTTACATTATATCTTATGAAATTAGCAAATGGTTCTATAGCAAGTGCAAATAATAGAGGGGATAATGGACATCCCTGTTTTGTTCCTTTTAAAATATTAAAGGGACTCTAAATGAAACAGCCTATCTTTACATACAAAATTGAGTTAACACTTACAGAATTCTTCTAGATTGAATTATACTTCTGCAGTTCAAAATACATATATTTTTGCATCTTTTTATTTCTGCTGCTGTTCATTGACCATTACCCCCTCTTGACCAAATGAACTATTTGTCTCCCTTCTCTAGTGGTGAAGTTCAGTCAGGAGGGAGCATTATTTAGAGAACTAATAGGGGCAGTTCACATTTTATCTTTTCTGCTTGGTACTAAATGTGCAAACTTGGCAAGTTGCTGGGTGGGGGTGCAATAGACAGTCTATGGAGGACATTCCCTCACCTCTGCAAGAGGCATTCCTTTAAAGTGGTCCTGCCCCTCCCTCAGAACATGGATAGTGGTTTCTTCTGTCTCCTGGTCTCCATCAGGGGAATCACATAACCCAGGATGGCATCAAGTGTGGACAAACCCCTTCCATCCCTTCTAGGAAAGATGAGCAGGTCACAACCCTTCAATTCTCCCCCACCCTGCCAGGCTCCTCCACTGTCAGGGTTTCTAATTTAACCTTAGTCACCTTGGTTTCAATAATAGCTCCATCCTTCTACACCATGCAACCAAACACCATAGGTTCATAGGTTCTTAGAGAAGTACTACACTAGCTGCCCTTGCAGACCATTTTAAGTCTAGCTAATTCCCTTTTTTGTGTTCAAATGAATTTATCCCATTTGTTTACAGATTGTCCTTACCCATCCCATGGTCGATATTTATATATTAGCCCTAATGAGAATAATTGGGGTCATACCATAGATAATTTGCGGGGACCCATGTATGGAATAAAGGATTTAGGAGCTGCCTCTGCCCATTAGTAGTACAGATGGCAGTCTTGGGGTACATTTTCTGTTTCTCATCCATAAATCCAAATTGCACTTGAATATGGACAGAGATGAACCTTGTTTTATGTGGATGAAGAGTTAGCAGAATGCTCTGCGAGATATACCTGTCCTTCTAATCTGTTCTGTAAAAGTTGCAGAAGAGGTTTAGATCCCTAGACTGAATATTTCTGATGCCATTTGACTTGTTGATGTGCAGTAAATAGATCAGTATTGGGACAGAGGATGCCATGTATGCTGGACAATGGTCACCTCTTAGTAGTCTTTAGGATACTGAATATAGTGACAGAGCTTTGAGTCGGCCCATGTAGAACAGATTTTTAGGCCTTGTATCCTTTTAGTAAGGTATCTCTGTGAGCATTCCAATTGTTGCATGTGTCTGAACATGCCAAAGGGGGCATTATACCCAATGACTGGCCTAATAAGGGCTGAGTAAAAGAGGGCAATGACATCCCTAGATCTAGCTACAATCCTTTTGTTTATAAGATGTGCAATATAGAAGGACTGTTTTTCAACAATGGACACATGTTACATAGCTGACTCATATAAATTATTGAAGACAAGTACAGTTACTCATTTCTGTAAATACATTTCCACAGGTTTGAAACCATATAACATCTTGGTGCTTGTCAGAATACTCAGCATATAATAGACACCATGAACAAGACTAGACTCCTTGATGTATTTGTTCAGAGAGATTTTCAAAAAAAATGCATACCACATGATTTGCAAATTCCTTGTAGCTTGGTATTACCACTTAAAGCTATATATACCATATACTACATGTCTTGTTGATATAACCATAGTAGGAGCACGGCTTACTGGGATAATTTCCTGTACTGAATTTGAAATGAATGCCTGAAATCATATTAATGCCAGCTACCACAAGGTCATGAGAATGCCTGTTGATCTGTCTTTTGCAAACCTTGTAATGAAGTATGGAATTAAAAGGAATGGCAGAGGAATTTCCACTGTCATGGAAAAGAGAACACATCTATCACCAAGTCCCCACGTACCCGCTTGAACAAAACAAAAGAGGGAAATTGTCCCCAATGCAGTGAACAGCTCTTCAAGATGCCTCATACCCAGAAAACCTTGGCAAGTCATGATTCTTAATTCCTGATATCCAGAAATGGACTGGGTCAGTGGCTGAGCGAGCCCATTAGTGCATTCACTTTCCTGGAGATGCAAATGCCTGTTGAAGTAATGCTGTGAAATGTGGCACACTGGCAGGCTTGCATTGCTTCCATGCATATGAGAATTATGTTTTGCAACCTAGTCATTCATGCAAATATATCAGACTAGTTTCCTGACAAGATCAACAGAAGCCTTGGTCTCAGTTTTCCTTTCAGAGCTTTAACAATAATGAAAACCACCCATTGCAATATATGGGTTATGTGGAATCCCTGCCCCCCCCGCTTCCTGACATGAGTATAAGTGGGCTCCACAACACTTTGTAAAATGTCTGCCACCAGGATATGAAGGCTCCAGCTGGAGGAGGAGAAGGCCCTGTTAGAGTTAAAAAAAACTTGCCCAGACATGTGATCATGCTTCCATTTAAAAATAATAAGACATTATTCAGTTTGTATGAGCCTTATTCTGTGTTATTATTAAAGAAAATACTGTTGCTTACGGATAATAACATGACCATATCTTCATTGCATTTGAGACACTTTTTTCTACTTTCAGTTACTGAGGCAGTACTGTTCTTTATAATGACAAAGGTGATGTCTAGGTCAGTTGTTTTGCTAAATAAAAATTCTGGAGTCTTGAAAGTGACTCCAAACTTCACAATTACACTCTCCAAAATGAATGAAAGACTGTATGCATGCACACTAGTTAATGTTTTGCTGTGCTGCCTCCCTGTCAGGTGGCATTGAAAGTTTAGAAAGCCCTTTTAGAAATCTTGTAAAATCTGACTTGGAAGATGAAGTCTATAGTACTCTATCACAAATGTTAAATAAAATCCAGTAACTTTATTTCTCAGTCCAAAGGGGAAAATGACTAATTATTTTATTTGTTGATACAAATTAAGGTACAAAATCAGGTAAGTAACACATCAGCATTTCATTAGTTTACAGGTATTACATAAAATAATGTTTCTAAGTTTGGGAAAATAATGAAGAATAGTGAGACACCATTATACCAAGTATTTTTTTCATAAATTGGTAGTCTTGGTTTCCCAGCAGATATTAGTTATATTTCCTAGTGCTATTATTTTTGTGCAAACCTACTAAAAAGTAGGTTTTGTAGCACTGGGAAGTAACTTTTAAATGCTAAGTGCACTTAATATCAGTTACTATGATGACTAATGAAGTATATATATTTCAAAAACTCAAAATTTGCCTTGGGTGCAATTCTTTAAAATTATTAGGGTTTAGCATTAAAACTATGGAGGTCTGACAAGTCCATTAAAAGCCTTAAAAGCTGAGGTTGTTGGGAATTGTCTGCAGCTGCACAGCCTGATAAGCTTGATCAGAAGGATCTGATACCTAAAGAAGGTCTTTAAGAACATGATGGCCTTGTAACCATGGACACCTTAGTTTCCAATGCACCATCCATATCTTCAGGCCTATAGACAGAACCAGAAGGACTCAAGACTAGCAAGAGGGTAAGTGCCTGGATACTCCATTAAATCCTCATCCAGTTTACCAAGATGATAAGGCTATGACTTCCTGGGCCTTCTCCTTATGCAGGAGCAGCTGACACTGAAGAGTTTATAACTGCCTAATGAAGATAATCTAAGAGAAGTCTAGAAAGGACTTCTATCATTTAATGGGATCCCATGGTCTGCAATCACTGGTATATCTAAATCAGGAATACAATGATGGAATATTTCAGTGAGGTCAGGAATACATGAATGGTCATCTGCAAGGCGTCCAATAACATAACTAGTACCTAGTGAACACTCTGGCTGCAGAGGATAAACACTTTGAACTGAAAGGGTGTCACACAGAGCAAACTGAAGAAACCTACTGTGAAGACACCAAGCAATGAAATCCTAGAAGGTGTGCATCATGGCCAGCATCACCATCCAGGTGTCCTCCTGGAGAATCACTATCTGGAATGTGACATGCTGGACATGTTCAGTAGAAGTCATTGAGGTTGAAGAAGAAATATTTTAAGGTCTGAGCACTCTGCACATTCCCATAACCTGCATAGGAGGGTTTAACATGCAATGGGTGCCAGTGAGGGTCTGTCTAAAACTTCTAACCCCTCAAGTTTGCCATGCTCCCTAGAATGTAGCACTCCTGATGAATCTCTATATAATACCAGGGATTCTACAATGGGAAACAGTGCTCAGACATGCACCCCATCCACTCATCTGAAATCACATCATTCTTTCCTTCTCCCTAACAAGCTTCAGCAGGTATCTGAGCTACTGCTCAAACTCAAGTCACCTAGGCCATAGTCAGGGCTTTATCCTCTATGAAAATTGAGATGACACAAGTAGATAATTACCAGATGGCAAGTTAATTTTCCAATCAAATAACCCAGTCTTGGAAGTTGGTTTGGAAAATAAATGCAACCAATTGTCTTCAAAGCAACATCCACCATGGCTTTATGTTTGAATTAAAGATTAGCAGACAAAGATAACGCGCATTATGGAGAATACTATAGGAATAATATCCTGTAAGTCTGAAACTCTCCTACGTGAAGTAGAAGTCAATAAAAATGACAGCCTTCCAGGGCATGAGTTGCAAGGTATTAAATATACTGGTTGACAGGGAGGCATTGCCTTCCTCTTTCTACAAAAAAGGTTTAAACCCAAAGAGGTAAAGGGAATATTCAAGATTATTCTTAAAGAAAATAGCTTAACAATCAGTTCAAAAGCAAATGGCAGATCTCCAAAAAAGCATAATGACAATTAGAAATAATGCATCACATCAAACAAGTAAGTCAGGTTCACAGAAAGCAGTTCTAAATGGTAATCTGGGATCTGTGAAAGTTGTACTTGTGGAGGAGCAGAACTGTGCCTATACATCAAAAGGAAAACTTTTCCATTTTGATAAGTAAAACTTTCCGGTAGAAGGCCTCCTTTTTTCCTTAAGGATGTGTAAGACCTACAAGGAAAACAGTGTCTTATCAGTAAATAAATTCACGGTGCAAAGTCTATAAGATGGAGAAGCTTTAATACTGGATTCAATATTTCACTTTTATGCTGGAAGAGAAGGTTCAATCTGAGACAAAAAAGAGTACGAAAGGAACAAATGTGTCTGTCAGTCCAAATGGTGATACCAAAATAAGCTACACTTTTTATTTTACTAACTTTTGGAAAGCTCTCTGAATGAAGAAATCAGATGTGATACTTACAGCAAGTTATTTTTCCAGAGCCTTAACAGGGTATTTGAGTCAGTCGTGATTCAAAACATAAGAAGTGAGCATTCTTCCAGGATGTAAATAGATGCCTGAGTGTTTGTCACCATGTTCTGGCTAATTCTAGGAAGATTTGAGGATGCAAACCATATATCTTAGGAAACCTGACAGCAGATTCTTTATGTCTGACAAATGAACCACCTGAAGCAAAATTTTCACGGACAATTTGAGTCTCAGGTTTGCATAACTGTTGTGCCATGCTGGCATGACTGTTGTTTTTTGTCAGTTGTGGAGTTCCTATAAGAAGGGTATTCTGAATACATTTAATACTAGAAGCACAACCACTTCTTTCAGATTGATTTGTATTTGCATGTGAAAATGACTACATATTCTCTCAGCAGACAGATCCTTGAGGTGAGCTCCCCCCAATTGAAGTCCAAGGTATAAGCCAACCAGAAGAGGTACAGGATAAAAGAGTAATGATTTTCTGTGATTCATTCTCACCATATTCAATCTGCATTTCAGTTCCATATTCAACACTGAGGATAGGAAAAGACAGATTTCTAACGGGCCTGATGTCTTAATTCCAGAGACTATAGAGCTAATGCCAAAACATTCATGTGCACTGCTTGAAATTTGACCATTTCATTTCAGACTGAAAGGAAAGTTATGGAAATTATAGTGACTAATAATGACTGCCTGCTAACCAGATGTGCAAGTACCTTCCAAATTCCCAGGTGATTGTAATGCAGAGGTTGGCATCTTGTAGGTCTAAATACCACATCCAGTCTCTTTAAGGACAATCACAAATGGACTGATTGCAAGAATATGAAAGGTTTGTTTTGGGTCTAAAATGTTTAGGCCACTGAGATACAGTACTGGACTGAGGTCCTTCGTTTTCTTGGGGTATCAAAAAGAACCTTGAATAATATCCTAAACCATACTGATATGGTGGAGCTTCTTGGATGGCCTTTTTTCAGAAAGCTAAATATCTACCTTTTTGTCAAATTATTTTAACACACTGGGACATCTGCCAAGGGAAATAAGGAAAGAATAAGAGGACCTACAAAGGGAATCATATACCTTATGAATGTGCATGCATTATTCATCTGCCACTGGTGATATCCATCAAAGCAAACTATTGGAAGGCAAGTGATACTTGACTGCCTTCAAAGTGGAACAGTCAGACAAAGTCTTACAACCATTGCTTTTTCCATAGATGGCTCATAGCCTTTTAGAGAATGCAGAGAACTGATGCTTCTGGGCTTGTGAACTTGCTGGAATTTACCCAGGGTTTCATCCCAGACACCTCTTGTTAAGGCTTTGACTTTGTGCTATGCCAAAAATCATATATGGTGCTGCCTCCTCTGCATCCTCAAAAAGGCATGCAATGCAGGATGGAACTTAACACCCACTGCTGTTAGAGTCAGCCTGTTTATCCACATTTTAGGTGCTGATGGACCTCCTTTCCAAAACTCTTGGACTTGAAGAAAGGAACATTGCCTTGGTATTCACAGTGAAATCTGCTAATCTGCATCATAAGTGGCAACAAATGGCTATACTGGATCCTTTGGCTGTAGTACTAATGCATTATACATATCATAAGTTGCTATATTGAAGCCACTTGTGACTTGGCATAATAATTTGTTATTTAATGGATCATCCAGCAACCTCTCAAATATATGCTGCAATTCAATGGCAAGGGCACACTGGAAATAAAACATATGTAAGGCATATTATAACACTTTCGTGGACAATATGCCAGATGCATACTTTTGCTCTCTGAACCTGTCCATCACTCTGGATCCCTTATCAGGAGAATGAACTGCAAGACTCAGAGGAGTGAGAGACTTATTAAAGGCCACTGCCAAAATCATTGCATCAGGTTTAGACATCTCCCTGTACATAGTTCATTCCTTGGGGTAGCAGAAAATTAGATTGGCCTTCTTTAGTAATGGACCACTGTGTCCAGCATTTCCAATATAATCACAATAGCATATTTTTAAGATGTCCACTAGGGAAGAATCACCTAGAAAGATTGTTGGGATGACCTGCAGGCTTTCCTAGCCCACGCTAAGGGAAGAACATGGATTCTGTTGGCCAGTCCCCCCCCACCAACTGACACATTAATTTGAGATATTCCCCAAACTTGGGGTCATCTGGGGAGTAGCCATGGAATGTACCCCTCCTCCTCACCTAAGTCTTTTCTCAGAAGGCCCTGTGTTTAACCTTAAATAGATTCTCTCTGGTGGGAGACTTGTACTTTTAAAGAAGGACTATGGGGTGATAGCCTTATCAAAGGCTGAAGCTTTTCTCTTTTGTTAATGGAGTATGACAGGAGTGAAAAATTTGGATTCATGCTGATACTTCAACACAACTTTAACTGAATGCCATTTCAGTGAAAAATCCTGCCAAAAATAGTATCAATGAACCTCTCAGCAAATCTTTTCCAGAAGAGGGCTCACTTGCACCTCCCATGTAGTGGACCCCCCCCCCAAACTTAAATATATCTACTCCGAAGTTGCACAACAGTGGAGAAAAGCAAATTCTCCACTACTGCTGAAAGTATTTTCAATTAAATATTTTCACTGAAACTGCATTTAATGAAATTGCTATTGTTAAAAACACACATTCCCAAAAATGTACAGTTGGCAGCAGGCACATCCAGTGGAAGCACTGGAGGCCACAATGTGGATATTGCAAAAAGTAACAAAAGGATGCCAGCAAATTGTAGCTACTGATCCCAAAACCAAGGATGACAGCACAAGCTGAAGGGGTGAAATCAAGGCCACAAATGCCACCAAGTAAGTGATCATTAGTGTTGATAAGGTCAACAGTAACATGGATGTCAAAAAGCAGTGACTGGTATGAATACTGAGATAGCTGTCATCAGTAGAACTAATGTTGGCAGGGTTGATTCTGAACCAAAGGAGCCTGGCATGGTCACTGTCACCAATGCCTGCATAGGAAGATATTGTGTTAAAACAGACCAGGAAGAGAAGTTGGCACTGCAGGGATCATTGCTGGCATCATTGCAGCACTGATGATGAGAGCAGTGACACACATGATACTGAACGTGGTGAAAAGGAACTCTGAATATAGAAACTCGTCCCAAGAATAATAAGGGGGAGAGAGGAACCCCAGTCTGCCTGTCCTGAATTTCAGTAATGGCATCTGCCAGCCTATCACAGTCAAAGACAAGGTGGACAGAAAGTGGTGGGGTTGCTCCGGGTTTAGTTGGCCTAGCTAACTGAATGGGTGATAGCTGACTTAGTGAATCTCTATTGAGTGCGACAAGTTCTTTCATCTTTTTCTCAACAACTACAACTGTGGGCAGCTTCAGAGTCTTGAACAAACTTTCTATAATTTTGACAACTATTTTAGTAATTGATTGAGAATTGCAGACTGTAGAGGAGGGTGCTGGGATAAGAAAGACTGAAAGGCTTCATCTTACTTTTAGGAGGAGGGGGAAGATGAAGCTCCCTCTTTTGAAGTCATAGAGGTCCTAGCTGTTTAAGGGAAGAAGATAGCAAGGGCTCATTGAACTCAGGATGAGTCAAAAAAGACTTTTCAGTTAGATGACTAATAAGAAGGTATTTGTACCTCCAAAGTGTAGAGCAGCTAAAATCTCTAACTTAGGTACCTTTGGAAATTGTGAGATTCTCTTATACACTGTGGGCACTATGTACACCTATCAATAATGGTGGGGATACTCCTAGTGAAGATACACTTGCAAACAACTTTCTGGACATTTTAATGTTACAAATGGGCCTAGGTGTAAACTGAGAGAATGCTGACAAAGTGGAGTATGACAGAAAAGTAGCATTAAACTTGAACATAAGGTAATCAAAAAGTGAGGACACAGAAGAAAACTATGCAACAAAAATCTTTACACACATACGTAGTAAAAATCCTAATAAAACAGAGACTATAGTTTGGAACAGATTTTCTTTAATAGAGAAAGCAAGGCAAAAATTATGAGAGGCGCAACATCAATGGGGTATGAATAGAAGAATAAGGACTCTAAGCAGCCTTGTAACGTTTTATGCATTACACAGTCCTAATACCTGAACTATTAGTACCTATGGTTACAGAGGATGGACTTCCTCTTATCAGATCGCTGTCTCTTCTGTGACCATTTTTAAATACAATGAAGCTATTTAAATCATTCAGCACACAACAATCGTGTTACTAAATACTAAATTTGCTTCTCTCAGCAATCAGTCTCTCGTTAAATAATTTCTGGTAGCTCATATAATTATATCTCAAACTAATGGATCAGCAGCTCATCACATTCACAGTCTTTGGATTAAATTTTTAATTCACTAACATAAGTATCTAACTTGACTGAGGAACCTAGTGCCTTTATGAAGAGCAGATGGCAGATGTCTGTCATATTTTTCTTCACACACAGTAACTCTGAAACATCCATATCATCAGAATAATATTATCTCTCTCTTTCTCATTCATAACTCGGACATATTTTAAACTGTGAAGTCTTCTTCTCTTAAGACATGCAGAAATGTAACACAATGTACCTTTTCAGCCTCTTTGAATAATACACTCACAGTCAGGAATAAATGAAATTTCTGGAGCCTCAATGTCCAGTTTTCAGACAAATTATCCTGCACAGAAAATTTTCCTGGAGGATGTAGCTGCACAATTTCCCATAGCAGGGGCAAAATGCACTATCTAACATTATTTTGGATACCATATAGCATTTTTTTTTCAAAATATGATTAAATGAAAGTTATGCACTCACCATTATGATACGTTTGTGTTGTCTGCTTATGTCCTTACTCAATGGGTGGATGCTCGGATCCAACCTCAGATCCGATTTTGGTCACTCCAGACTTTGGATCCAAAGCTCAAGCTCCTCCTGTTATCTTCCTCGAGTTTGCCCTAGAACCTATAATGGGCAAAAAACCCTGTCCTCAAATACCAGACCCCATAAACACAATACTTAGCACATGCTGTGCTCTGGAGCTCAAACGGCATACAAATAGACCCCGGAGACAGGTGGTGCAGTCATGCCACAAACCTAAAAGGTGATAACTCCAAAAATAATGGAAAGGAAAAGAAGGGTGGGAAGTTGAGGAAGGATGGAAGCAGACAACACAGATCTATTGTTATGGTGAGTACATAACTTTCATATTTGATGTTGTTTCTTCCATCCACTCCTAAATGGATGGGACAGAGTCCCCAGCTAATGAAACCCTTAGGTGGTCTAATGGAAGGATATTCCAGAGGACAGCTGAACCAAAAGCAGCCATATCTCTGGAGAACAAATGCAATTGATAATGAGAAATGGAAATATGAACATTGGACCAAGTGGCTACAACACAAATATCATGAATGGAAGCCATTGGAAAGAAGGAAGGAGAAGTAGCCACAGATCTAGTTGAATGAGCCTTGACTGGTTTGGGCAAAGTCAGCCCTTTCTCTCTCTGTATACATATAAGATGCAGCCAGATACCTATCTAGACAGAGACACTTTAGAAACTTCCTGCCCGATCTGGCTGTTGAGACAGACACAAGCAACTTATCAGACTTCCTAATTTTCTTTGTACTGTGAATGCAGAAATGGGGCTGACAATGTACATCCAGTGAATGCGCAGCATGTACTCCCCTTTGTTGATCAAATTAGGGAAGGAAACCTGGAGACTAACAGATCGATTCAGGAATGTCTCTGCAGCTACCCTAGGAAAAAAGGATTGATTAGTTCACAAGGACACACTCTTCTTAGGAAAAAATGGGTAAAGAGGTTTACAAGAAATGGCCTGTAGTTCTGATATTCTTTGAGATGACATCACTGCCATCAAAAAAAAAAACAAAAACATTTTTCAAGCCAGAAGTCTGAAGTCCATCTTGGATGCAGGTTCAAATGGTGTCCTGGTTAGTGCTTGCAACATAATGGTGATGTCCCAAGGAGGGGTAGAATCCCTTAGAGGAAGTCCCGCTTAGGAAAGCCTTGGATAATCTAAGAGAGGTGATGGAAGATTGATTCTCTCCTACATGAACACTCAAAATAGCAGCTAACTGGACCTTTATATTGGAGTAGCTAGCCCCACTGTGAAATATGGAAGCCAGGATATCTAAAACAGCTAGAAGAGGAACAAAAAAAGGATCAAGATTCCACTGGGGGGTGCAAGTAGAAAACCTTTTCCACTTGCTTTTGTAAATCTTTCTGATAGATGGTCTTTGGGAAGAAGTTAAAATGTGGATTACTCAGGAAGAAAGCCTGGTCTGACAAGCTATCATTGAAAGTGGAAAAAAAACAAGTGGTTAACTTGAGGGCTTAAATGTCTGTGTGAGGTATTCCAAATGGGTGAGGGAGATCTGGATTGTGATCCAGCATCCAAAGAGGGTCTATCAAATGAGGCCAAAGGAAGGGAAGCCAAACTTGTTGAGACCAGAAAGTGGCAATGAGGGTACTTGTTACCTTCCACTCTGATGCTGTCTGTAGGAATTTTGGTATCAGGAGGTAGGAGGAAAGGTGTACAGGAGCCCAGTGTGGGGCAAATGTGTGTCAGAGTGTCCCATGGTATCTACCCCTCCTGGACAATCAGGTCAAAGTACCTGCTG
This sequence comes from Protopterus annectens, assembly GCF_019279795.1. Lineage (NCBI taxonomy): Eukaryota > Metazoa > Chordata > Ceratodontiformes > Protopteridae > Protopterus > Protopterus annectens. Next base: position 880,458,785 of record NC_056730.1, on the reverse strand, counting down.
CACTTTGTGTTGTGGAGGAAGCAAAGAGATTGTATCACGGTTACCCCAGCAACAGAAATCTGATCAATCACTGTCTGACTGAGGGATCACTCATGAGTCAGAAGGATACAGAAGGACAGGCATGCTCAATCTTTTCACTAGAACACTTGATTTCTTTGAAATGTGCATTGCTATCAGAAAGTGTTTGAAGATACCACACATTACCAAACTCTTATTGTTTCTCGACATAATGGGTAGGAGTGTGTTTCCCTGTTTGTTAATATATCAGACTGTAATGTTGTCCATTCGAATGGATATAACTCCTAGATGGAGGGATTCCTGAAAGCCCTGCAATGCTAGGAGAACTGCCATTATCTTCAGAGTATTGCTTGGCCTTGGAGGGGAACCATGTGCCTTTGACCATCATTCCCATATAGTTCACCCCCCCACCTGAGCTGGGAAGCATCCATGGTCACCGTGGCCTTGGGAGTAGGAGATGCAAATGGATGACCATTTGAGACTTTCTGGGACTAGAGCCACTATCCGATATGCATTCTACAAATGTTTGTTAGATGTACTTAGAAATTCATGGGTTGATGTTTGGCTGACCATTGCACTGCAATCATCCACTGGAGCACTCTTCTGTGGTACCTGGCAAGAGGGAACATCGTAATGGAAGCAGCCACTGATCCCAAACCTGAAGATTCAGCCTCACTGGTGTCTTTTAGCAGGAAGGGACCTCTAATGCCTGATTGTGGATGCTGGTCAACCTGTTCTCTGCAAGTTTTGCTATCTGGCATCTCATGTCCAGGTGCATGCCCTATAAATTCAGTTGTTTGGACCAGGAGAAACTTGGACTTGTCTGAGTTCACTGGGAGCAAAGGAGGAGCAAGGAATCCTTGGCTTGGATGAGGCAATTCCTGGTATGGGTGGAAATGACACAGTTGTGTCGATATAGGAACACCTGGAACCCTTGCAGTCTGAGATGAGCTACGACCATCACCATACCCTTTGTAGTCACCCAGGGGACCATGGTGAGACCAATGGGCAGGGCCCTGAATTTGAAATTACTGGCTCCCAACTGGAAGTGGAGAACCCTTCTGTACCACCAGTCCATCATTATGTGGTAGTATGCATCCTGAAGGTCTACAGAGCACATCTAATCATCCCTCCTCAACAATGGCAGAATAGACTGCAGAGTGACAATCCACAACTTCATCTTTCTGAAATATTGATTTAGATGGCTAAGCTCCAAGACTGGCCTGAGGTCCTCATTTTTCAGCACTAAAAAGATTATTGAGTAAGTCCTGGATCCATGTTGGTCTGGTGGGACCTCTTGGATGACTTCCTTGTTTTTATTTCTAGAGCTGCTGTTTTTCTTTGGAGGGGTGGGACACTGGATAGCTTTTTTTGATGTCGGGAAGAAGCAGAAAGGGAATTGAATAGCATCTGGTTATTATCTTCTGTACCCATGTGTCTCAGGTTATGGATGTCAAGGCCTTGGGGTGCCTCCCAGTTGCCAACAGAATGTGGCATCAGGCAACCCTTCAGAAATGCAGGTAAGGGGGCGTGGCCAAGATGGGCTCTGGATAACAGCAGATTCTTTCAGCTCTACCAGAATAACTACTTAAACTAAGGAATTTTGTCACTAAAATCACCAAATGGAATTTTTTTTATCAATTCTGTGTTCGGACAGCATGCTCTACAATAATATCCAAAACAAAAAAAAAAAAACAGAACTTGACAAATTTTCCTGTCAGAAACTCTTTTGGAAACATTCTACTCATCATAAGACTTCAGGATGAGCTTCTCAAAGGCAAACAACCAGGATTCTACCCCTAAAAAGGAATTTCAAACACTGTTGACTAACCTGCAGGACTTAACTACTAAGATAGATAAAATTGATTCTAAAATAGACAATTTTAAAGGGAAAACCACAAAACAAATGGACTTACTGCATAAAGATTTACAACAACAAAAAGCACAGATAAATGGTATAGAGGAAGCACTTAATGATATGGACTGGAGAATAAAGTAAAGAGAAAACAATATAGAATTTCTACTTAAACAAAATACTCTTCTTCAAACCAAAGTAGATGACTTGGAAAACAGGTCCCGTCGTAAGAATATAAGGATTTTTGGGCTGCCAGAAAACCTTGAAGGCACCAACATGGTAAGCTTCTTAACTTCATGGCTACCAAAAACTCTTGACTTACCTGAGGGATTATGTTTCGGTATAGAAAGAGCCCATAGATCCTTATCTTCCTTAAATACTAACAAAAATATACCTAAATCTGTGACTGTAAGATTTTAATCATCTTCTGATAAAGAACTTGTATTAAAATCTACTTGGGCAAAAGCACCAATTAAAGCAAATGAAGCTGTGGTACTCTTTGATAATGGCTATTCCTGAATGGGTATAACAAAAAGGAAAATATTTCTTCCACTGATTAAAGAACTTAAAAAAGCTCAACTGAAAACTCACCTTCTGTTCCCAGCCAGATTGAAAATATTTTTACCAGATGGTCCAAAATATTTGCAGACCTAGACTCAGCTCTGACTCATGTTAAAAAAGATAAAATACTAGATAAAATAGAAGAGATGGAGTGGGCTGGCCCATCTCTGAAGAGAATGGCATCTGGCATTTCTTGGAAAACATCAGATAAACAAAAGAGATTGAAAAATAAATGACAATTTTACTGCTGTTTTGCCATATCCATCTGTCACCTTATCTTGCAATTCTACATGGTTGTCTATGATTTACAGTTTATTGCTAAACAAAATAATATCAGTGTTAATAATGGTTAAAATGTTTATGTCTTCCTTTAAAAGAGAAAGGAAGTTAAAACAAAATGCATCTCTGTTTACTTCTCCCATCTCAGAAACAGAGATAAAAGGTTAGTGAAATGTTTATATTTTATTTTAGTTTGTCAACATGGTATTACATAGTACACCACAATATTATATATATTTCAGTATGAACCTGTTATAATACGTTCTGAGGGAAGGAGGGGAATCCTTTTTTATTTTTTCTTTATTATGTTTACTATTTATTTTACTTTATGTTTCCTTCTTTTTATTTATATTTATTATTTATTACAAGGGTCCCAGTATTAAAGAAATGCAGGTAAATTAATAAAACTTGATATAACGTTCCCTTTATTAGTATTGTTACAGGTATAAAATGGTATTGTTGAAAGCGATCTCGATAAATAATGGTTTGAATAACCCATGTAAAAGAGGAAGTTTATTTAGATACTTGAACTTACATAAGTCTAATTTAATTTTCTCCAAGAAACACATCTTTTGAAAGATGATATACCTAAATTAAACACTAATAAATATATAACCTTAGCTAGTTCTGAGCATTCAAAAAAAAGAGGGGCAGCAATTATGTGGAATAAAACATTACCCATTCCCAAGAAAATTAAGACATATAAGGATGACAAAGGAATGTTTTGCTTAGTCATAGTTGAAATAAATAGAAAGATCTTTACATTCATTAACATATACTGGATTCCAGGTATAGGTATTAGTACAGTGAAACAATACCTACATCAAATAGTTCTTTCTAAAGGAGATATCATTGTAGCAGGTGATTTTAATTGTATTTTAAGTGAAAGTGAAACCAGTGTCACAGGGAAAAGATGAATATCCACCCAAGCTAGGCATTTAAAAGACTTTATTAACTCATACCATCTGAACGACATTAATAATCAAGCGGACACAAAGTCCTTACAATATACTTTCTTCTCAAACAGACATGGATCATAGTCTAAGATAGACAGAGTCTTGATCTCCAACCAACTGGTCAATGATGTAACTAAATCTAGGATCATCTCTTGCCCAATATCAGACCATAATTCAATAACCTTTGAAATCAATATAAATGTAACATATAACATACAGTTTAAAAGAATCCCAGCTTATCTAACCCAATTAAAATAACTTAAAGACTTTATAGATCAAGAGATACAAAACTTTATAGAGACAAATACTTTCCAGACATATCAGTTATATATATTTATATATATTTATATATATATATATATATATATATATATATATATATATATATATATATATATATATGGGATGCTTTAAAAGGATACCTATATGGGCAAATTAACAGATGGTATAATAACAAAAGGAAAACCTGGGATAAGGACTTACTAGAGATACAGAATAAATTAGACAAACTCAGACTTAACACAAAGAAAACCTCACCAATAAAGATGTAATAGAAGAAATCAACAAACTAAACAATGAATATAAAGAAATCTTTAACTATAAGACCAAGATATGTCTGGAAAAATATAAATTTCTAGCTTTCTCAATACATCCCAAATTCTTAAATAAGCTTAAAAACAAAACACAAAGACTTAATAGACAAAATCATATTAAAGAGATCTTTTCCATAAAGAAAAAAAAAAGTCTCTAATCTACAAGACATATTAGAAGAATTTAAGGATTACTTTCATAAAATTAATCTCAATTGCAGCTTTGGTACCACCAATGAGCGAAACACTTCCAGTAGACACCACGTAAGGTCTTTAATCCAAAAGTTTAATCCACATAACGCCAAGACATACACCACAAAAAAAGACAAAAACACGATATACTAGTCTGTCATAGCACCAAAGAACAAGCAAGACGCCCAATGCAGTTTAGCACTTTCAACCATAAAATACTGGTCTTCCTCAGAACTGCAGATGAAAACAATCTACCCGTTTAAAAAAGCTTGTTGGCGCCAAAAAATGTATCCCTCCTTAAAGACATAACACACGCATATAATGCGCATAAGATGCAATAATAAATAATGTGATATATAATATTATATATTTTACATTTTAAAATTTTATATATTTTACATTTTAAAAACTGCTTGTTTTGCACACAAAATCATAGATATATTAAAATTAAAAACACTCTTATTACTAGACAGTTAAAAAGTAGTCCTGTCAAGGTTGTAAAAAACAATATTAATATTAATAAAAATATTACACAGACAATAATGAGTATAAATTAATATAGTCATACTAAAAAATGTAATGTGTGAAAATTCATTGTCAACCTATCAACATAATAAATAGTATAAATATCAAAATATCAAAATATAATATTTACAATAGGTTCTGTTAAATCATGTATCAACCAAAAAATTTTTTATACGTAAACTGATCAGTATGTATACATTATAAAATGTAAGAAAACTATTACTGAAAAATATATATTAAATAAAAATTAACTAATAAGTGATCCTACAAAAATGATATAAATTTAATAACAAGTTTGATCCATAATGTCTATTGGCAAAAAAAACAATTATTCAAGCCACATAGTGTTAATCAAGAAACAGGTATATATACTATAATAATAAACTTTTAGTAGATATACTATCATTCAGTCCAGGTGGACTGGTGGCATCTAAATACAATTGCCACCAAGCCTCCCTAAATGCAAGCAATCCTTTAACATCACCTCCCCAAGGACTGCTAATAATTTCTTCCAATATTAGAAATTTAAATGTGTGTTCTACACCTAATAATTGACCGTGTCTATACAAAGCGTTAGTTGAATCCTTCACCCTAATACTATATAAGTGATTGTAAATACGCTTTTTTAGACTACGTTCAGTCCTCCCCACATAAAATGCCTCACAGGTATCACATTTCTCTAGATATATAACTTGTTTAGTATTGCAATTTCCATTTTTACATATAATCAAACTTTTGTGTCCATTATTCAGTAAGATTTTTTTATCACAATACATAAATTTACAATAATTGCAAAAACCACACTTACTACTACCTGTATGACAACCATACTTCTTACTATCTTCTGAATGATACTCTAATAATTTTTTTATGTTATTACCCATCCTGTATACAAATTTAGGTTTAGTACCCAAAATTTTAACTAAATGTTGGTCACTACTTATCAAATGCCAAAACTTAAAGATAATTTGTTTGATTTTGTCAGTCCCAATGTTGTATGGTATAATACATGCCCTTAAATAACTAGGTCCCACTCCATTGTTGTTCAAGTTAGGAACAGTTTGTATGTCTCCTGAACCCAAAAGTGGTTTATACCTAGTACCCCACTTTTCTGAAATGTATGACACAATCTCTTCCATCATACATTCAGGGTACCCTCGTTGTAAAAAATACCTTTTGATTTGTATTAATTCTTTTTCCATGTCTGTTAACTTGGAAACCATTCTTGCGGCTCTAATACATTGTCCTTTGAAGACATTGTATTTGACCTTGGGGGGATGACAACTGGTGTAATCCAAATAGTTATTGGAAAAAGTAGTTTTCCTATAAATTCTGGAGCTCACCTTCCCATCTTTGTGTGTTACCAGAGTATCCAAGTATGGTAAACCAATTGTATCAATAGCATGCGTAAACTTCAAATAATCACTACTATTATTGATGAAATCTATAAAAACTTGCAGATCTTCCTCACTTCCTTGCCACAACATATACAAATCATCCAAAAATCTGGGGTAGTAAATGACCTTAGAAAAATATGGGCTCTTAAATAAAACCTCATCCTCCCAATTAAGCATGACTAGATTAGCATAGATGGGGGTGCAAGCCGCCCCCATCGCTATGCCCCTAGTCTGCCTAAATAACTCGCCTTCAAAAAAGATGAAGTTATTGTCTAAAACCAATGACATCATTTCTGTTAAAAGACATATAGTGTCCCATTCTAAGTCAGTATGCCTTCTCAAGCTGCTAGAGAAAGCCTCTAGACCCTCTTCTTTGGGAATACATGAGAACAAATCTATCACATCTATAGTGATTATGTATTTAGATTTAATGTTCTCAATGTTAGAAACAGGATACATAGAAAGGAAACACCACGAGTCCTTGACCATGCGTGGAATAAGGGTATAAATGTTTTTCAATATTGTATCTATTAACTTCCCCATCTTAAAAGTCTTCGAGTAACTGCCCGAAACTATGGGTCTCAGGGGAGGGTCATTAGTATCTTTGTGAGTCTTAGGAATCCCTACCATTGTGGCTACCTTAGGATATTCAACTTTGATAAAGTTGCATATCTCGTTGGTAATTCTCCCATCAAGTAAATACTCTTCAATATAAGAATCAATCCTACGATAAGCAATGTGTAGTTCATTCCTGGAAATTGTTTCATAATTCCCTGTGTTATGTAAAATATCATAAATTTTTTGTATATATGTCATATTATCATATATAGCAATGCCCCCCCCCCCTTTGTCAGTTTGAAAACTATGATTTACTCATTAGGGAAGAAACTGAAAACTATCAACGGACTTCAGGTGGACAATTTGTATTTGCAGAAATGCTTAGACGATAAGATCGTCCCCAAAGGGTTAAGATTTTTCAAGTTACCCTTGGGTATAGATTTGACCGACTTGGGCATAAAAGAATTCAACAGTTTTTTTGATGTATGTGGCTTCAATTATATTAGTTTATTAATGAAATATCACAATGAGAGATTAAGCAAGTTTATTCATGAAGTGGAAGTTTTAAACACTCAGATTGTGAATGATTTACTGTTCAAAGATTGGGAAAAACTATATAACAAGCAATATTCTGAAGCTGGTAAATGGGCATCCACCTTATGCAAGAGGAAATTTGACAAAATTAAGAGGGATAGAGAACAATACCATCAACAAACAGCTTATGTGTGGCCGAAAAAACGGAATGATGTTGTTGGCCAACATAAAGGGGGTAGGAATTATGATCAAGAGGTAATGTTGGGAGGTGATGCCCATATAGATTATGTTGAAAATCAAGATATTTATCGACCGGATTTTCGCACACACTTGAGGGACAACCATCCCCCATATTACAGAAAGGGTCCAAGGACATTCGTCAGAGGGATTCGGCAGGGGGGTCCGCAACAATACCGATATTAACCAGTAATTTGAATGTAGTGAACACAGCAGCTACATATACTACACATCTAGGTGACAGTAATCATGATGTAAATATGAATGAGGATGACAATGAGATAGTAGTCAAAGGGAAAGTTTTATCTTACCGTCATTTTAATATTTACAATTACACAGACTTACAGATAAACAAGGTACATTTTAGTTTATTTTAGAAGGGGTTGAAATTTATACCCAATCCTAAATTTTCATTAACTGATGTATTGATCGATTTCAAGAAATATATCAGGAAAATTAACTTAGAAGTCTTTTTTAAGGAAAGAAATATTAAGAAAGTTAATAGAATTGATAGTGATGTTACAACTGGTTCTAATTTGTCTATTAGGAGTAAGTTTACACCTCCAAATCACCCCATTATTGACACCTTTGATAAGGTTGTCACTAGAGAGATTTACAGTGAGTATAATCAACTTAAGAAGTTGAAAGAGTATAACAATTTGACATCGGAAGAGATAGGACTACTCCAATTTATGAGATGCAACAACTCTATAAGAATTATGAAACCCGACAAAGGGGGGGGCATTGCTATATATGATAATATGACATATATACAAAAAATTTATGATATTTTACATAACACAGGGAATTATGAAACAATTTCCAGGAATGAACTACACATTGCTTATCGTAGGATTGATTCTTATATTGAAGAGTATTTACTTGATGGGAGAATTACCAACGAGATATGCAACTTTATCAAAGTTGAATATCCTAAGGTAGCCAAAATGGTAGGGATTCCTAAGACTCACAAAGATACTAATGACCCTCCCCTGAGACCCATAGTTTCGGGCAGTTACTCGAAGACTTTTAAGATGGGGAAGTTAATAGATACAATATTGAAAAACATTTATACCCTTATTCCACACATGGTCAAGGACTCGTGGTGTTTCCTTTCTATGTATCCTGTTTCTAACATTGAGAACATTAAATCTAAATACATAATCACTATAGATGTGATAGATTTGTTCTCATGTATTCCCAAAGAAGAGGGTCTAGAGGCTTTCTCTAACAGCTTGAGAAGGCATACTGACTTAGAATGGGACACTATATGTCTTTTAACAGAAATTATGTCATTGGTTTTAGACAATAACTTCATCTTTTTTGAAGGCGAGTTATTTAGGCAGACTAGGGGTGTAGCGATGGGGGTGGCTTGCGCCCCCATCTATGCTAATCTAGTCATGCTTAATTGGGAGGATGAGGTTTTATTTAAGAGCCCACATTTTTCTAAGGTCATTTACTACTCCAGATTTTTGGATGATTTGTATATGTTGTGGCAAGGAAGTGAGGAAGATCTGCAAGTTTTTATAGATTTCATCAATAATAGTAGTGATTATTTGAAGTTTACGCATGCTATTGATACAATTGGTTTACCATACTTGGATACTCTGGTAACACACAAAGATGGGAAGGTGAGCTCCAGAATTTATAGGAAAACTACTTTTTCCAATAACTATTTGGATTACACCAGTTGTCATCCCCCCAAGGTCAAATACAATGTCTTCAAAGGACAATGTATTAGAGCCACAAGAATGGTTTCCGAGTTAACAGACATGGAAAAAGAATTAATACAAATCAAAAGGTATTTTTTACAACGAGGGTACCCTGAATGTATGATGGAAGAGATTGTGTCATACATTTCAGAACAGTGGGGTACTAGGTATAAACCACTTTTGGGTTCAGGAGACATACAAACTGTTCCTAACTTGAACAACAATGGAGTGGGACCTAGTTATTTAAGGGCATGTATTATACCATACAACATTGGGACTGACAAAATCAAACAAATTATCTTTAAGTTTTGGCATTTGATAAGTAGTGACCAACATTTAGTTAACATTTTGGGTACTAAACCTAAATTTGTATACAGGATGGGTAATAACATAAAAAAATTATTAGAGTATCATTCAGAAGATAGTAAGAAGTATGGTTGTCATACAGGTAGTAGTAAGTGTGGTTTTTGCAATTATTGTAAATTTATGTATTGTGATAAAAAAATCTTACTGAATAATGGACACAAAAGTTTGATTATATGTAAAAATGGAAATTGCAATACTAAACAAGTTATATATCTAGCGAAATGTGATACCTGTGAGGCATTTTATGTGGGGAGGACTGAACGTAGTCTAAAAAAGCGTATTTACAATCACTTATATAGTATTAGGGTGAAGGGTTCAACTAACACTTTGTATAGACACGTTCAATTATTAGGTGTAGAACACACATTTAAATTTCTAATATTGGAAGAAATTATTAGCAGTCCTTGGGGAGGTGATGTTAAAGGATTGCTTGCATTTAGGGAGGCTTGGTGGCAATTGTATTTAGATGCCACCAGTCCACCTGGACTGAATGATAGTATATCTACTAAAAGTTTATTATTATAGTATATATACCTGTTTCTTGATTAACACTATGTGGCTTGAATAATTGTTTTTTTTGTCAATAGACATTATGGATCAAACTTGTTATTAAATTTATATCATTTTTGTAGGATCACTTATTAGTTAATTTTTATTTAATATATATTTTTCAGTAATAGTTTTCTTACATTGTATAATGTATACATACTGATCAGTTTACGTATAAAAATTTTTTTGGTTGATACATGATTTAACAGAACCTATTGTAAATATTATATTTTGATATTTTGATATTTATACTATTTATTATGTTGATAGGTTGACAATGAATTTTCACACATTACATTTTTTAGTATGACTATATTAATTTATACTCATTATTGTCTGTGTAATATTTTTATTAATATTAATATTGTGTTTTACAACCTTGACAGGACTACTTTTTAACTGTCTAGTAATAAGAGTGTTTTTAATTTTAATATATCTATGATTTTGTGTGCAAAACAAGCAGTTTTTAAAATGTAAAATATATAAAATTTTAAAATGTAAAATATATAATATTATATATCACATTATTTATTATTGCATCTTATGCGCATTATATGCGTGTGTTATGTCTTTAAGGAGGGATACATTTTTTGGCGCCAACAAGCTTTTTTAAACGGGTAGATTGTTTTCATCTGCAGTTCTGAGGAAGACCAGTATTTTATGGTTGAAAGTGCTAAACTGCATTTGGCGTCTTGCTTGTTCTTTGGTGCTATGACAGACTAGTATATCGTGTTTTTGTCTTTTTTTGTGGTGTATGTCTTGGCGTTATGTGGATTAAACTTTTGGATTAAAGACCTTACGTGGTGTCTACTGGAAGTGTTTCGCTCATTGGTGGTACCGAAGCTATAATTGTGGTTTGCACTATACATTTCGTTTGGTTCAGATAAAATTAATCTCAACACAGTTAATCTTCTTCTTTCGGCTTTTCCCGGTTAGGGGTCACCCACAGCGGATCACCTTGTCCGCTCATGATTGGCAGTGGAGTTTTACAGTGTCGAGTTGCCAGCCTGGTGCCCAACCTTCCACAGAAGGCACACACACACACACGCACACACACACACACACACACACACACACACACACACACACACACACACACACTCGCTCCTAAGGCCAATTTAGAGTGTCCAATCCACCTGCAGCATGTCTTTGGGATGTGGGAGGAAACCGGAGCACCCACAGGAAACCCACGCGACCACAGAGAGGACATGCAGACTCTGAACAGAAGGCACCCCAGCTGAGGATCGAACCGGAGAACCTCTTGCTGTGAGGTGGCAATGCTAACCACTGCACCACCGTGGCCGCCCAATCTCAACACAGTTAATATGGATCCAAAAGATAAAATAAAAGAATTCATAACCAAATATACAAATAAATATTTAAATAAACAATAGACTGAATTAATAGATAAACATATTTCATCCATAGATATTCACACCCAAATTAATAAACTTAAATTAAAGCACCAAGCAATGACAGTATTATACCAGAAATTTACAAAATAATGCCGAAAAGTGCATTTTCATTACTATAAAATGTATTCTTAACAGCTCAGAATGAAGCTATAATTCCCCTATTATGAAAATACACCTTTAGCTCACCAATATTGAAAACCAATAAAGACGCAGCAAAATGTTCCCCTTATAGGCCCATATCTTTACTGAATGTTGACTACAAAATGTTTATGAATATATATGCTGTTAGACTAAAGAAATTCCTTCCAAACATAACCAAAGAAGATCAAACAGGTTTTATAATTAATAGAAATCCTTTTGACAACATAAAAAGAATGTTAACTCTAATTGATTATGCTAATAAAAAAAAACAAAAGATCTGACATTAATAAGCTTGGATATAAACTCGGCTTTTGATTCAGTAAACTGGGATTATTTGTTTATATTATTAAAATGTTTCAGTTTCTCTGATAAATTTGTAAATCTAATCAAACAATTATACAAAGGGGCCTTAGCATACATAAAAATAGGTACTTACATCTCTCAGTTTATACCTATCTTAAAAGGAACTAAACAGGGTTATCCACTCCCTCCTCTATTATTTACATTAATAATTAAACCTTGGGCTAATGTTATAAGAACAAATAAAGATACAGAAAGCTTTAACATAAATTCAGACACATCTTCTAAAATTCAGCTCTTTGCTGATGATGTTCTTGTTACTTTAAATGGGAATAATTCCTCTGTTGCATCTTTGTTTAACTCTATGAATGATTTTCAAAAAATCTCAGGTTTTGTCTTTAACGAAGATAAAACAAAAATACTACCTATATATTCAAATAAAAATAAATTAGAGAAAAATATCATAAATATAAACCTAACTCTGATCAAATAAAATATCTGGGAATCATATTAGCAAAAGACATCATGACTATAATTCATCTCAACTATAGTAATACACCTAATAATATACAATCACTTATAACTAGTTGGAACAGAATCTTCTTTACAATGGAAGAAAAACTAACAATAATCAAAATAATTATACTCCCAAAGATACTCTATATCATTCAATCAATATTATTACTTCCCTCTAAAACAATTATTAAAAAACTAAACTCCAAAAAAAACAAGGGTGGCACTAAAATTTTATTTTAATAGCTGGTCAGAAGGAGAAATAGCTTTCCCTGACCTAGATCTATACTCCATCGCATCTATATTTACAACTATATCATTATTAATAGAATACTCATACTCAGCAAAATGGAAAAAATACTGGGAAATAATTAGTATGGATCTAATTACAAAACCTCAGTCATATAAAACAGATGTCTTAAACAACCCAATTTTGTGGATAATAAAATAGTTCTTCACCATATATGTTACACCGATACATCCAACTAATTATACATTACGTATTATTACCATCTTTAGGAATTTTATATATAAACATTCAATGTATAAAGAATGGATTTTCTTATTATACCCTATAGCATATACACAAGGTATCGTTTCATCATCCGACCCGAATAAAACATTACTACTTAAAAAGAAAAAAATAACATTCTGGTTTCAGATGATATTAGGTAATAAAGTTAAAAATATAGATATTTTGATACAAGAATTTGAATTAGATAGATGTCCTTGGTTGGAGATTCAGGCCTATAGACAGTTTCTCTCTAACAAACTTGATCTATTACCCCCTATAGTTTGGGAATCAATTCCTATATTAATAGACTATTTAGTATTGAATATTCAACAGAATGCTTCAGCTAAAGGTAAACTTTCTTACATTTAGAGAAGAAACTTGTTGTTCAGACAATTATTGGAACCACTTCTCTTCCATCAATAATGGAACACCTAATGAACATGACAAAAAGTACATACTGGAATCAGCTGGTAGAACAACTTCCTCACTTAAATGGAAGCTTTATAAGTGGAAAATTTTGTACAGGTCTTTTTATACACAACAAGTGATGAGTAAAATTAATAAAAAAGATAACTTGCATAAGAGATGCAATTTATAGATGAATGCTCACTAGGCTCATATCTTTTTTGATCGTACAGAGTTTAAAGTCTATTGGAAATATGTCAACAACTTTTTACAAGCCTTATTTACCAACAGTTTTACCATATCTAGATCCTTAATTCTTTTCAACACACCCCTACCTATATGTGTTAAAAAAGTTATCTTCCTCTACTTTGGTGAATTCTAGTGGTGGCTAGAAAAATTATCACTAGAAATTGGATTTCAGATTCTCTTCCATCTTCTACAGAATTTAAAAATGTTCTGGTTGATGTATGTCACTTAGAACTTATGACAATTAAAACATGAACATATAGAAAACGTTTTCCTATAATATGTGGGTTAGCTTACAGAAATTGTTAGAAAAATAACATTTCATGAAAACTTAATATGTGTATATATTTATGAAATTTAAAAGTGGATGTCTTGTAAATACTTTAGTTATTTTTGTGATTGTTAAATGTTTATATATCTCATTGTCAACTGCATGTAAGAATTATCTAGTTCATTTGGTTAAATGTTAAAATCAATAAAAATGATTTGGAAACAAAAAAAAAAAAAAAAGAAATGCTGATAAGGCCTCTCAGAGAATGGTCTCCAGAAGACTTGATTTTTAAAACCCACCTCTGCTGCTTGGGCGACATTCACCATTAAAATTCCAGTCTCTGCCACTGTGATTCTATCCCCAGAATATATCCAGAATAACAGCTTCTTACCTCCCTTCTGGTTCCTACAGAAAGACCTCTGGGTGATAGAATAATGTCTTCCTATAGCAGAAAGGGTTTTCCAATCTTGCTCAGTTCCAGAAAGTGTATCCTTGACTTTAGGCCTAAAGAGTGTTGAGCCATCATAAAGGAGCTTTGACAAATGACATCTTGAAGGGCTGTGCAAAGTCACACAAGTGCATCCAGGCATGTCTCCTTATAGTTATGCCAGTACCTGCAGCCAAGCTCCCTCTATCACATTAGAAATTAGGTGCATTGACATATAGGAAAGGGACTGAAGGATGGCCAGCTGCAAGTCCAAAGTTTTCTTGCAGTCTGCACAGAAGAACCTGGAGAGAGAGAGAGAGAGAGATTTGGAGAGTTCCCTTGTCAAATCTTTCTGGAATCTTGTGGAGTGTGTCAAGTAATTTAGTGTCATTTGAGTGAAGGTCACTTAAGCATACACCTGCTTCCCAAAATCAGTCCAACACCTTAGATTCTCTGTTAGAGGGATGAACAGAAGAACTTTCTTCAGCAAGATCCTTCTTAGTGGTGGCTGCCACTACCATGTAATTGACAGCAGCACCCTTGCTCCAATGCTAATGGTCCTTGTGTGACACCAAATACTTATCCACTTAGCAGGGAATTGGGTCAGCCACAAACAGCTCCTTCCATGCCTGCTTTTGAGAAAATTATCCATCTTATCAACAGGAGGAACCACCCAAGAATTAGGAGGGCTGGACCAGAAGGCCTCAAGAAAAACTGAAACCTCTTAGGAGGGGGCTTCAGAGGACTATCCACCTTTCTCACTCAAAAGCTCAGGGATCTCCCTGAATGAGATGTCATCAGGGAGGGGATCTGCGGAACCTTTCCCCTTCATACAAATCAGTGTATTTGGTTAATGACTCCTGAGGGGATTCAACATGCCTTCTTTCACACATATGTTGCTGAGGACCCTCTATGGTAGGATTTTCTACTGAGGACTCAGGAGAAGAAGAATGGAAGTCTCAAATATGGACTATCTTTAAATTGATGAACCCATCTGTCTTGATGGAATGGGATGAGTAGGATCAGGATCCAAAAGCGTTCTATGGGGGAGGGACAGAGCCAGGTGAGGAAGAGAGGATAACTCAGCTGACAGGGACAGCACATTCTTGAAAGCCTCAAATGCCAAAACTGAGGGGGGGACCTCATATTATCCTGAATAGAGCTCAAGCAGCTTCTCCAGGCAAATTCCAAAATTTGGCTTGACTAGGGTCTGAGGCTGATGCCAGAGCCAAGCTGTCAAGTGTGAAGGCTCCAAGAGGAAGGGATGGCTTTGAAAACTTTGGAGTCAATCCTGTTTGGGCTTCTCCCTGGCTCTGTCAACACTTTTCTCCCCTTAGGTCTGTCAGAGAGATTCTTGACAGAGGGGTAAACTCCAGTAGCAGCAGACTGAGCCTGGGACAAATTTGTCACAGGGCTATGGAAGAGTCCCTTCAGAACCAGCTTGTTTCTGCATTTCATTAATGGCCCTGGAACTGAAAGCAGTGCAGATGGTGCACTGCTCGTCCAAATGGGCAGTCCCAAGACAGTATACATACTTAGTGTTTGAGTCGGAATTTGGAATTTTGTGGCTGCAGGCCACACATTTTTTAATCCTAATTTTTTTAGGACATTGTGAAAAGAAGGGAAAACAATGCAACAGAATTGAGAAGCACTGCCAACAGTCCTAAAGCAACACAATTACCAACCCACAAGTTACTTAATAACTAATTGTATATGAAAGAGAAAACTCTGGCAATAAGAATTATCAAATGGGAAAAAGGATGTCAAAGGTGCGAGAGAAGAAAACTATGTTAGACAGAACCTTTTTTGCTGCAAAGAGAGAAAAAAAGCAAGGTAAAGACAAAGAAGAATAAAATGCTAAAATATATCAAAAAATCACTCAGACAAATCTCACTGTTATTTGCTCAAGGATGAACACTGAAGATCCATGTCTGAAGCAAGAGAGTGGCAAAAGAGATCTGAGGTGATGTCAGTGACAGCAGGGGATTATGGATAAGGGGCAAAGCCTGAGTTTTGGATCCAAAATCTAGAATAGACTAAGTCAGATTCGAGGTTAGGTCCAAAGATCCATTCTTTGAGAAATGAATGGAAGAGATAGCATCAAATCTAAATATTATTTTCAGTACTTCCAGCTTATTAGCTTTCAGACTCTGCAATCATGTACAGGAACATATACCACATGAGATTAAAAAAGCCAGTATTTCAACAATATTCAAATATATATGCTACATTGACAGGCCTGAACTCTTTCATCCTTAGTATGACAAATGATCCAATGTAGAGGAACTCTGGGACACACAACATACACTGGCTAGGTGTGGGTATGTAAGAGACTAAAACTTGAGAAAGATGGTATTAATCACCTGGGATGTCCCACCAAAGGTAGTCACCATTGGTGCACCTATTGTACTATTTTCACTGGTTGATGACAGGTGTCAGCTTCCATACTTAGTAATAAGGAGGAAACTCACTCCAACTCAAGTGAAGACTTTGCACTTGAAGGACTTTTTGATAGATTCTCTCAATTTCTCATACCTTCTTTTGCCACTTTGGCACTATCTTGCGATCATACAAGGGATATTTCTGACAGTTGCTGTACGGGGCACCATGCACATCTTGAGAAAATTATGGTAGGTGTCAATATTTCCTGGTTTAATTACTCCAAGACTTTTGGTTTCTAATACCATGATGGGAATGGACCCCATTCCTAAGTCAAAGTATGATTAAAGTTCATGAAATTAGTATTGTTTCAACATTAGATGTTAGCCAGAAATGCTCTTCGCAGCACCTGCAATGTGCCCAGAATTGACTTCTTCAGCAATTCCTACAGCGTTACATGCATTGGCAACATATCTAAGTATGACTATAAATTCGTTTTTATAGGACCCATTGCTGCTATTACTATTGGAACTGTCTAGGTATCTTTCTTCCAGATTGCCCTCGTTTCTGCCTGTAAATCCTGGTATTCTATGACTCTGTGTCTCTCTGTAAGTAAAACACTTTAGTCACTGGGTGTAACAATTTCAGTGTTCAATGCTACTTTTGTCTTCTTCTCATGGATTACTATATTTGGTTTTCTAGCATCTAATTTTGAACTGTTGGTAATGGGGGTCTCATGTGATATAAACTTCATTTTCTATAATGCATTGTGGCTCATATTTTTATTGCTTCTCAGCTACTTCAATATTATAATATTTGCACAATCCCCAATGTGACAGTTTTGTCACATTATTATGTCTTTCTGTATACAGTCTTTCTGCCATTAGTGTATCACATTCAGCAACAAGATGTGTGACTGTTTTCAATTCTGTTTTACAAAACCTGGATTTTTCTGTTTTTTTCCATTTTGTGAACCAGTGTGTACACAGTCCACTATTGTAGGCTGCCGATATTAACTGTTCATCTTTTGGTTTAAATTCACATTTCCTTAACCATTCTTGCATTTGGTACTGATCGACATGAGGTTGTTCCAGTAGGTTTCTGTACTTGCAACTATATCTATGCATTTTCCACATTTCTTGCCTTCTCGTCTGATCCTTCACCTTATATGCTTGGTGCATTCATTTGCTGCCTTATTTTTATCCACTTCTGGTTTGATTTCCATTCCTGTTTGACACTGATATGCTTCTGATAAACTAAGCAGGGAAGTTATCTTGGACTTATTCTCCTCATGTTTTAAAACATTCACTATGTTTGGATCTTTTGAGGTCAGCAGATATGTATGTCTTCTTACAATTGCAGATCTATATATGTAATCAATTTCAAGGAGACCCATAACTCCTTCAGAGTGGGGAATATATTAATCTTAGTATACACTGATTTTCATAAATCATTTGATAAGGATGAAGCATCTTTCTTGTTTTCCTGCCCAACTGATCCAATACCTTTTGGGTCCAGTCAATCACTCCAAAACTATATATTAGTACAGGAAGAGTAAAATGGCATATTGCCTGGACTTTGTTCCTAAATGTCAAAGCTGTTTTCAATATTAATATTAGTCTTCTAAAACATTCCTTACTAAGTTTTATTTGCATTTGTTCATGTTTTATTGTTGATCGTTCAAATATTTATATACCCCCTCTTGCCAAAGTTTTTTTATATCACATTCTTGCCCCAAACTGATATGTTCTTGGTGCTGCAGCTTTCTTGATTTAAAGGTTGTTTTTGCACATTTATCAAGACCAAGTGACATTCTTAGATTACCTGAGAAAGTTTTGACAATTTGTAGTTTGGCTTTCAGTTCCTCATATGACAAACTATATAGTTTTAAATCATCCACAAAAACAAGATGAGAAGTCTCTACACTTTGTTGTTTTCTGGGAGCCAAATTGTAGCCATGACCTAATCTGTTAAGTAGACAGCTTAATGGGTTAAGGGCATGACAAAAAAGCAGTGGTGACAAACAGTCAGCCTGGACTATCCCCTTTTGAATTTTTATCCCTGGAATAATAATTTGTCCTTTATCATGGCTTAACTACAAAGTGGTTTGGCACTCTTTTATGGTAGCTATAATGCAATCAATCATTGCAGGGTGTATCTTATACATCTGAAAACACTCTTTTATCCATGAATGTGGGATGTTGCCAATTTTTTTTGGAGTCTATCCATGATATACTAGGGTTTTCCCCCTTTTACAGTTTTCCATTATGACTTTTAACAACAAATGATCCTTTTTCCATATGACTTTCTTTTGTTACTCTTTTTTTTCTATTGCCATGATTGAGTTTTCTTCTAAATGACTATAAACTCTATTGCATCAATTCCAGTGTATAGTTTATATATCATCAGAAGGCAAGTTATTGGTCTATAGTTTTTAGGATACCCTGCAGGTTTGCCCTTAAGTAGGAGTATTGTTTTTCCTGTTGTTAACCAGGTTGTATGTTTGCGATGTGCATATAAATAGTTATTACTCATAGTTAAATCTTCATGTAAAGATGTTAATACTTTTAGCCAGAAGTTAGGGTTCGCATCTTGGCCTGGGCTTTTACAATTAAGAGCCTTTCTTAATTTTGTTACAATTTCTCTGGCTGTTACTTTTTCCCATTTCATATCCTTGACATTTGAACTTCTTATTCTTTCTTTTACTTCTTCTGTCAATTCAGCATCTTTGTTATATTCTACAGGACCTTCAAAGATATTTCTCCAAAATGTGTCTATTTTTCCTTTTTTTTTTTTGGTGGTATCTCAATCCCTTTTGCCTTTTTTCCATTCTCTATAAAACTTTTTGGGTCATCAGTAAATTGCTTATTTTGTTAAGAAATTTAGCTTATTTTGTTAAGATATTTTGTTAAGAAATGACTTACAGTTTCAGAGCAGTCCTTGGTCAATTGCGATTGTTTCTTAAACACAAACTTGTCTTTGCTTTGACTCATTAGCAGCAGTACAAAGAACTGCCTGCTCACACCCTTGTTCTCCCCTCCCCCTTCCCTGTTTATTACCTTAAGACAATCCCAAAGTTAATAAATATTACCTGTGGCAGGTACCATTTTTAAAACTACAACCACCCTTGTCACTATCATATGTTCCTTTATCAGTTACCTCTGTTACCTGATTGTTTCCAGCCCCCTCATAAGAGCAACTAACAGGGTCTCTACCCGCTTCACTCCTCACCCTGCCCCCTATTCCCTCCTGCCTCCAGTGGTCCCACCTTTATTACACTCACAAACCCCTCCTATCTCTCCAACAGCCAACCACAGCGCTAACCCAACACTGCCTCCTCCATCTTTCCACTACTATCACACCTCCTCAACTAACATGTACAAGCATACCTTACCTATGCTCACTGCATGCACTCTCCTTGCATATCCTACATCCTACCAAAGCTCCATCATTCCCCCACTCAACCACTACCTCTGTACTACTACTCACACCACCACTCATGCCTCATCCATACTCAGCTCCCCTCCCACCAACTCAAGAACCTTCCCTATGCACCCCCCACATATTCTACCAACTATATTATTTAAACATAAAGCATCTCTACAACTTAACATATTAACCCTCCCACCATACCTATTACCCACAGAGCACAATCATAAAGTTTCCCTTATAAACAAACACATTCAAAAACTGAGAAAACTAATAACCTAATGCATATCAAAACTAGCCCTAAGTGGAGACATCCACCCCAACCCTGGCCCTACAATCTCCAACCCCAATCCTCATAATCAGACTAGAAACCACAACTTCTCTCATATTACAGCCAATAGAAAGCCAAGCGACTTCCTTCTTCTTCTTCTTCTTTCGGCTTTTCCCGGTTAGGGGTCGCCACAGCAGATCACCTGTCCGCTCATGATTAGCAGTGGAGTTTTATGGTGTGGAGTTGCCAGTCCGGCGCCCAACCTTCCACAGAAGGCACACACACACACACACACACACACACACACACACACACACACACACACACACACACACACACACTCACACCTACTAAGCCTAAATATTAGAAGTATATCCAACAAAGTCCATGAACTCCATGCCACCACAGACCTGTTCTCCCCAGATATAGTCATCCTGACAGAAACCTGGCTAAAATCTCACATTACCAGTCAGCAAATACTCCCTACAGGTTATAGCATACTAAGAGTAGACCGGCTAAACAAGAAAGGAGGCGGTGTAGCTATAATATTTAAACAGCATCTAAACATCCAGATCTTAAAATCATCAGCTCCACAAATAGGCAATGAAGAAATAATATATACCAACCTCAAAATAAACCAAAACAAAACCATCAACATAATTGGATGCTACTTCTCACCTGGCCAAAATATCCCTTCACTAGAAAACCTCCTCAGCTGGTCTACCCACCATCTCCCCCAAGAAACTATCATTTTAGGTGATTTCAATATTGACTGGCAATCCTGTTCTGGCAACTATCCAACCCATCATGTAAACCTTCATGGCTTCACCCAACTAGTCCAGTCACCAACCAGAATAAATAAAAACTCCAGCAAGAACACTACCCTGGATTGGATATTAGTCAGTAAGAGCCCCCAATCATATATAACAGGCTGCTTATCAGATAGCCTCAGTGATCACTCCCCAACATTCCTACTCAAAAAATACCTATACCAAGCTAAACATGTCATCTACCATCAAATATGTAAATAACTAAACTTTAATCCACTCACATTCATCTCATCCCTCAAAGAATGTAACTGGCATCCTCTAAAGTACCTCAGTCTTGATGACGCAGTAGAACTTTTTTAATACTACCTTCCTGAGCATCCTTAATTACCATGCCCCCATAAGATTTTCCAGAATCAAAGCACAACCCTTCCCATGGCTATAGAAAACCACTAAGTCAGAAATGAAAAACAGGGATAAAGCCTGGGAGCACTGGCGCAAAACCAAAACTCCCTGAACTAGACAGAAATTCCTAGAACTACGCAATAGAGTCATAAAGCTAATAAAACAGGACAATTTCCAATACTACTAGTCTGCCCTAGACTCCTCCCAACACAGCCCCAAACAATTTTGATCCTCCATAAACTCCATCCTCCACCCAGGCAAAGTCAGTACCCCTCCTCCTAACATCCCTCACTCCTCAGAAAATATTGCTACCTCATTCAACACACACTTCACACAAACCATACTATCACTAACTAAACAACACAAACCCCCTCCCCTCCAACCCACACCTTCAACTAGTAATCTCCCCACTGCCTTCTCTTTTTCTCCTGTACCTACCTCCAACATAAAAAAACTCTTAACTAAACTTAAGCCCACCAAATTAGCAGCAGACAACCTCCCAAGTGAATACCTACAAATTGCAGCTGATGCTCTGGCCTACCCAGTATCCATCTTGATTAACTGATCTCTGTCAGAAAGTTACGTTCCCACACTGTAGAAAGTATCACATATAATTCCCCTCCACAAAGGCGGACCCTCCACAGAACTAACCAACTACCGCCCCATAGCTATTCTCTCTCCACTCTCCAAAATACTAGAGAGATGCATACACTCTCAGGTCTCAGACTACCTCCTTACTAACAACCTCCTTTCCAGTAATCAGTATGGTTTCTGACCAAACCATAGCACCACCACTGCCTTACTCTCCTTTACTAACACCATCCTTTAGCATAAAAGCAATGGCTATCTCTCCTCTGCTACTTTCTTAGACCTATCTAAAGCATTTGACATGGACCCACACAATCAACGTATCTCTGTCCTCAATAACTTATCCTTCTCACAATCAGTCACCAACTGGCTTCAGAGTTACCTGTCTGACTGCCAACAATCCGTTGTATGGCAGAATGACATATCTCCCCAACTACCTGTCTCCATAGGGGTTCCCCAAGGATCCATCTTTGGACCCCTACTCTTCTCTGTTTTCACCAGTAATCTAGCCTCTGCCACCAAACATGGCACACTCATACAATACGCAGATGACTCAACCATCATCTGCTCAGCCCAGTCCCTACCCAAACTGCAAAAAGTCACACAGGAAGCCTTTTCCTCTGTTGAAACTTGGTTATCCAATGCCCAATTAATACTCAACCCAAACAAAACTAAACTACTCATCTTCCAATCCACCAAACATACTCAAACCAACTCTCACTTTAACATCACAGCAAAAGACAACACCACTATATACCCAACTGAACACACCAAATTACTAGGAGTGGAAATAGACAATAAACTAAAATTTAACATTCACATATCCATGACCATAAAAAAATCCACAAAAAACTAGGAGCGTTATACAGAAATAAGCAACTTCTCACCAAAGCAGCAAAGATTTCAGTAGACGAAATGATGGCAGGAGGAACCAAACAGAAAAATGGTGGAATCCAAAACAAACAAAAATCTCATTTCCACTTTCTATTACTAAAGCCTCATCATATCCTCTATTTAAAAAAAGGGAAGCAATAAAAATAAATTCCTGTATTAAATCCTCTTTTTTGCTGGTCATACGGCTAGCTCTAATATACTGACCCCTAGGTATGTTCTTAATGATATGTTTTGGGTGACTGCTTTGATAATGTAAGTAACCATTTGTAAAGGTATGTTTTCGAAAAATCTTACTGTGAAATCTATTTTTGGCATGGTCCCACCAAAGACAAATGTCTAAAAAACTAATTGTTAAACCACTATTACCTCTCATAAACTTCAAATAACTAGACAAAGAATTTATCTCATTGACAAAATCATCCACTGTACAGTCATTGCCTTCAACAATAAAGATTAAATCGTCAATAAATCTGGAATAAAATGCAATGTTAAATTTTTTGCTTAAGATGGGCATACAATCAATTTCCCACCATGCCATAACTACATTAGCATATGCTGGGGCAGCCGGAGAACCCATAGCTACACCCCTAATTTGTTGGAAATACTGATTCTTAAAAAAAAAGAAATTGTTTTCTAATATAATTTCCAATAACCTACAAATAGTAGATATTGTACTGCTGGAAAAAACATCTCTCTTCAATAAATAACTATGGACGGCTTCCACACCTTCATCATGAGGAATGCAGGTGTACAATGATACAACATCTAAGGTGAAGATGATGTGTTTCTTCTGGTTAAAAATCCCACTGTCATGAAAATTCCTGAGCTTCTCTAAAAAATGCCAGGAGTCCCGGACGTAAGATGGATGGTCAGTCAAAAGTGGCCCCAGAATGGCATCTAGCACTAATGAAATCCCTTCAGTGATGGAATGTGGTGCAGAAACTATTGGTCGAAAAGGAGGATTGACTAACTGTTTATGTGTCTTAGGGATTCCAAAAATAACCCCTATTTTAGGGTGTTCAACTACACAAAAATTGTACAGTTCAGTGTTAATGTCTCCTGACATTAAAGCTTCATAGAGATGATAATTAATAAGGCGAAATGATTTGTAAATGTCAGGTAAAGTCACTTCTTTATATTCATTGACATTCTCCAAAATATTTAACATGTTAGCATAATATACATCCTGTTCCATAATGACTATATTGGAGCCTTTATCACTTTTCATAAATCTATATTGTCCTGTTAAACTTTTAAGGTTTTCTAACGCTTTCCTTTCTAAAGTAGTTAAATTGTCATTTAAACAACATCTAGTATTAAACAATTTACCAACGTCAGTAATACATAATTCCTCAAATACTTTTATTGTGTGATGTAACCTTGGGGTGTAACGTGAAGGTTTAATTAACCCACTGTTGGTAGATGGTAAATCATGCATCAAATAAGTCAAATTTAACTTTCTTGTATATTTTTTGATATCCACTACTGTTCTGCTGTAACTTGCTCTATTGCGTGGTACAACGTTCAAACCATATTTTAAAACATTCAACTATGTATCACTAAACAAATGTTTGGTTAAATTTAATACATTAAAACAGTCAAAAGATTCCATCAAATTTCGTCCTCCGACGAGTTGGACCCCAAAAAAGTCCGGCTACGAGTTAACACTGTAGTTTTGTTATTACTACCCTGATTGCTACCCTGATGTTTTTTGTTGGGAAAAAACTCCTTATTAGTACTGTTAGATCTGTTGTTGCTATTTTTTTCTTTACTTTTACTACCAACACCCTCATCAGTACAGGTATCAATTCGTTCAGTTTCCAGTGCTGCATTAACTTGACCGTTGTCAAATAATACCTTCTCTTGTGCCATATCAGACATTAAACCTTCTACATTTTCATTTTTTTCAAAACGTGAAGATGTACCAGCATTATTATCTAAAACTAGTACAGAAGTTACCTCACTATTTACACGTTTATCAAGAGAGGAAAAAGTTTGTCTTTTATAGTTGTTATCACGCACATTCAAAGCAAAGTTGTCGTATGCTTTCTTGTTTTTATAAACAGTAATGTCACGGTTTAACTTTAGTTGTTTTCTGTTGGTTGCTTCAACAGAATGTTGCTGCACCTCTTTGGAAATACGCTGAAAAAATACATTAAAGTTTTCTTCTGTAGATATATCCTTCAGTTGTTTTTCAATGTCAATGAGTTCCTTTCTTAAATTTACCATTTTCTGAGTATTATTTTCAATCAGCAGTTTCAGAAAACTTAAACCAGCATTGTTAAAGAAGGAAACCAAAGTACTGAACATAGGACTGCCCAAACTCACGCCGTTCGGGCATTTAAAGAATCTAAGACCTTTCGGCACAATGCCGAGTTCAATACAGTGCGAAAAATAACAGTTCTCCAAATGTAAAGATCTGTACCTTTTTAGTAATCTCAAAAGATGTTCGTGTTGGCTACTGGATGTTTCATGGTTAGTTTGTTCAAAATACTTCCCCGAAGAATTAAATGGATTCTCTCGTTGACTCAACAGGTGCTGGCAACCCACTTGTTTGTTCTCACGAGTGGAAAAAAGCAAACGTCTCTTTGCTTCACGTTCATGGCGTTCCTCACGATTTTGGGTGGGACTACCCAGATCAATCACAGTCTCAAGTTCCTGCTCAAACCCAACAGGGCTTGAAACTTGCATGGCATTGCCCGATCCATTAGATTTTGCCAACAGAGTTTTCAAAGAACCTTGAATGTCAATCAAGGTAGCCAAAAGCAAACTATTTAATTTTTCAGTCCCAGACAATGGTGTCGGATGAATAGTCATATTCAACAAAGATTCGTCAGCTACCTCCACCATACCAGGCTGCATAAAACAATTAAACAAAGGAAATAGCCCAAATACAAATAAACAAAATGATGGCAGGAGGAACCAAACAGAAAAATGGTGGAATCCAAAACAAACAAAAATCTCATTTCCACTTTCTATTACTAAAGCCTCATCATATCCTCTATTTAAAAAAAGGGAAGCAATAAAAATAAATTCCTGTATTAAATCCTCTTTTTTGCTGGTCATACGGCTAGCTCTAATATACTGACCCCTAGGTATGTTCTTAATGATATGTTTTGGGTGACTGCTTTGATAATGTAAGTAACCATTTGTAAAGGTATGTTTTCGAAAAATCTTACTGTGAAATCTATTTTCGGCATGGTCCCACCAAAGACAAATGTCTAAAAAACTAATTGTTAAACCACTATTACCTCTCATAAACTTCAAATAACTAGACAAAGAATTTATCTCATTGACAAAATCATCCACTGTACAGTCATTGCCTTCAACAATAAAGATTAAATCGTCAATAAATCTGGAATAAAATGCAATGTTAAATTTTTTGCTTAAGATGGGCATACAATCAATTTCCCACCATGCCATAACTACATTAGCATATGCTGGGGCAGCCGGAGAACCCATAGCTACACCCCTAATTTGTTGGAAATACTGATTCTTAAAAAAAAAGAAATTGTTTTCTAATATAATTTCCAATAACCTACAAATAGTAGATATTGTACTGCTGGAAAAAACATCTCTCTTCAATAAATAACTACGGACGGCTTCCACACCTTCATCATGAGGAATGCAGGTGTACAATGATACAACATCTAAGGTGAAGATGATGTGTTTCTTCGGGTTAAAAATCCCACTGTCATGAAAATTCCTGAGCTTCTCTAAAAAATGCCAGGAGTCCCTGACGTAAGATGGATGGTCAGTCAAAAGTGGCCCCAGAATGGCATCTAGCACTAATGAAATCCCTTCAGTGATGGAATGTGGTGCAGAAACTATTGGTCGAAAAGGAGGATTGACTAACTGTTTATGTGTCTTAGGGATTCCAAAAATAACCCCTATTTTAGGGTGTTCAACTACACAAAAATTGTACAGTTCAGTGTTAATGTCTCCTGACATTAAAGCTTCATAGAGATGATAATTAATAAAGCGAAATGATTTGTAAATGTCAGGTAAAGTCACTTCTTTATATTCATTGACATTCTCCAAAATATTTAACATGTTAGCATAATATACATCCTGTTCCATAATGACTATATTGGAGCCTTTATCACTTTTCATAAATCTATATTGTCCTGTTAAACTTTTAAGGTTTTCTAACGCTTTCCTTTCTAAAGTAGTTAAATTGTCATTTAAACAACATCTAGTATTAAACAATTTACCAACGTCAGTAATACATAATTCCTCAAATACTTTTATTGTGTGATGTAACCTTGGGATGTAACATGAAGGTTTAATTAACCCACTGTTGGTAGATGGTAAATCATGCATCAAATAAGTCAAATTTAACTTTCTTGTATATTTTTTGATATCCACTACTGTTCTGCTGTAACTTGCTCTATTGCGTGGTACAAAGTTCAAACCATATTTTAAAACATTCATCTCTGTATCACTAAACAAATGTTTGGTTAAATTTAATACATTAAAACAGTCAAAAGATTCCATCAAATTTCGTCCTCCGACGAGTTGGACCCCAAAAAAGTCCGGCTACGAGTTAACACTGTAGTTTTGTTATTACTACCCTGATTGCTACCCTGATGTTTTTTGTTGGGAAAAAAATCCTTATTAGTACTGTTAGATCTGTTGTTGCTATTTTTTTCTTTACTTTTACTACCAACACCCTCATCAGTACAGGTATCAATCCGTTCAGTTTCCAGTGCTGCATTAACTTGACCGTTGTCAAATAATACCTTCTCTTGTGCCATATCAGACATTAAACCTTCTACATTTTCATTTTTTTCAAAACGTGAAGATGTACCAGCATTATTATCTAAAACTAGTACAGAAGTTACCTCACTATTTACACGTTTATCAAGAGAGGAAAAAGTTTGTCTTTTATAGTTGTTATCACGTACATTCAAAGCAAAGTTGTCGTATGCTTTCTTGTTTTTATAAACAGTAATGTCACGGTTTAACTTTAGTTGTTTTCTGTTGGTTACTTCAACAGAATGTTGCTGCACCTCTTTGGAAATACGCTGAAAAAATACATTAAAGTTTTCTTCTGTAGATATATCCTTCAGTTGTTTTTCAATGTCAATGAGTTCCTTTCTTAAATTTACCATTTTCTGAGTATTATTTTCAATCAGCAGTTTCAGAAAACTTAAACCAGCATTGTTAAAGAAGGAAACCAAAGTACTGAACATAGGACTGCCCAAACTCACGCCGTTCGGGCATTTAAAGAATCTAAGACCTTTCGGCACAATGCCGAGTTCAATACAGTACGAAAAATAACAGTTCTCCAAATGTAAAGGTCTGTACCTTTTTAGTAATCTCAAAAGATGTTCGTGTTGGCTACTGGATGTTTCATGGTTAGTTTGTTCAAAATACTTCCCCGAAGAATTAAATGGATTCTCTCATTGACTCAACAGGTGCTGGCAACCCACTTGTTTGTTCTCACGAGCGGAAAAAAGCAAATGTCTCTTTGCTTCACGTTCATGGCGTTCCTCACGATTTTGGGTGGGACTACCCAGATCAATCACAGTCTCAAGTTCCTGCTCAAACCCAACAGGGCTTGAAACTTGCATGGCATTGCCCAATCCATTAGATTTTGCCAACAGAGTTTTCAAAGAACCTTGAATGTCAATCAAGGTAGCCAAAAGCAAACTATTTAATTTTTCAGTCCCAGACGATGGTGTCGGATGAATAGTCATATTCAACAAAGATTCGTCAGCTACCTCCACCATACCAGGCTGCATAAAACAATTAAACAAAGGAAATAGCCCAAATACAAATAAACAAATTGATGGCAGGAGGAACCAAACAGAAAAATGGTGGAATCCAAAACAAACAAAAATCTCATTTCCACTTTCTATTACTAAAGCCTCATCATATCCTCTATTTAAAAAAAGGGAAGCAATAAAAATAAATTCCTGTATTAAATCCTCTTTTCTGCTGGTCATATGGCTAGCTCTAACATACTGATCCCTAGGTATGTTCTTAATGATATGTTTTGGGTGACTGCTTTGATAATGTAAGTAACCATTTGTAAAGGTATGTTTTCGAAAAATCTTACTGTGAAATCTATTTTCGGCATGGTCCCACCAAAGACAAATGTCTAAAAAACTAATTGTTAAACCACTATTACCTCTCATAAACTTCAAATAACTAGACAAAGAATTTATCTCATTGACAAAATCATCCACTGTACAGTCATTGCCTTCAACAATAAAGATTAAATTGTCAATAAATCTGGAATAAAATGCAATGTTAAATTTTTTGCTTAAGATGGGCATACAATCAATTTCCCACCATGCCATAACTACATTAGCATATGCTGGGGCAGCCGGAGAACCCATAGCTACACCCCTAATTTGTTGGAAATACTGATTCTTAAAAAAAAAGAAATTGTTTTCTAATATAATTTCCAATAACCTACAAATAGTAGATATTGTACTGCTGGAAAAAACATCTCTCTTCAATAAATAACTACGGACGGCTTCCACACCTTCATCATGAGGAATGCAGGTGTACAATGATACAACATCTAAGGTGAAGATGATGTGTTTCTTCGGGTTAAAAATCCCACTGTCATGAAAATTCCTGAGCTTCTCTAAAAAATGCCAGGAGTCCCTGACGTAAGATGGATGGTCAGTCAAAAGTGGCCCCAGAATGGCATCTAGCACTAATGAAATCCCTTCAGTGATGGAATGTGGTGCAGAAACTATTGGTCGAAAAGGAGGATTGACTATTGAATATTGGTCAGTATATTAGAGCTAGCCGTATGACCAGCAAAAAAGAGGATTTAATACAGGAATTTATTTTTATTGCTTCCCTTTTTTTAAATAGAGGATATGATGAGGCTTTAGTAATAGAAAGTGGAAATGAGATTTTTGTTTGTTTTGGATTCCACCATTTTTCTGTTTGGTTCCTCCTGCCATCATTTCGTTTATTTGTATTTGGGCTATTTCCTTTGTTTAAAGATTTCAGTAGCAAATTGCCACCATATCTCCACCCTACTTTATGCCTCTCCAATATATACCAACCAAAGGCAATGCGATCTAAACAAGCTAGAGACCTGCTACAACAAAATCACCAAATTCGCCACAGGGGCATCCTACCATAGTCACCACTGTCTCTCACTTGCTGAAATGGGCTGGCTTGAACTCCCTCACCTCCTTCAGTGGTATCAACTCTCACTCGCCCACAAACTAGTAAACCATCCACTAAATGCCCCATCCCTCCAGAATCTACTCCAACCCTATCGCACCACCAGACCACTAAGATCCAGCAACAAAAATCACTTGCAGATCGCTAAAGCCAACACCTCTGCTGGTGAAGCACTATTCTCTTGCACCATAGCCAAATTATGGAACTCCCTCCCACCCACTATTACCTCCATGCCATCATGCACTCACTTCAAAACTTTACTAAAAGCGCACCTAAAAACATGCTGGCTATGCCCTTGCAACTCCCACTCTGTCACCCACCCCATCCAACCACTACCTTTCTTTCCACTCCACTAACTACCTTGATTATAGCAAGCTGAGATGCTCATAAGCCTAGTACTCATTATACAGCAGGAACTTCTTATTGTAACATTTGTTAATGTCTGTTATGTACTTCGCAGATAAAGATTCTAGTTGTCTACTGATGTCCATGTTCTTCATCTGTAAATATGTTGTAAGTAATTGCTATGTAAATTGTTAATAGCTATGTAATCCAATGTAACTACTGTCTGTTTATTTTAACTGTGGAGCTTTTCTCCCCGGGACTCCGCTGAAAATGGACTTACGTCTAGTCGGACACTCCTGGTCAACAAATATAGATAAATAAATAAATAAATAAATAAACAAACAAATAAATAAATAAATTGTACTTTTCCTTTATATTTATCTGTGTATCTTCTACTATTTTCTGCCTGTGCTATCTTTTATTATTTGCA
This sequence comes from Protopterus annectens, assembly GCF_019279795.1. Taxonomy (NCBI): domain Eukaryota; kingdom Metazoa; phylum Chordata; order Ceratodontiformes; family Protopteridae; genus Protopterus; species Protopterus annectens. The sequence continues at coordinate 880,427,558 of NC_056730.1, read as the reverse complement.
ATAGTTTATTATAGATCCCGATCTGTTTTGATACTGCGCGTTGCTTTTATTACATCTGTTTTTCTATTTTTGTTGATCTGTTCAATCTTCTGTACTCTTCCAACAGTGACACTTCTCATCTTAATTGCTTTATAGTTTTCTCTGTTCGATACTTCCATGATGGCATTTGATTTCTCCCCCTCCTTTCCCTTACTGCCCTGTGTTTTTTGGATAAAATCTTAATTTAGCTGTACAGTAATATATCCTATTTATATTCTGTATATCACATGAATTTCTATGAGCAGTCCTAAATACTGTGTTCATTTATTTTATTCAAACCTCTAACATTTTGGGTCTTATTGACTTTCTGTAGTGTATTTAATTTATTGATCTTAATATGTCTAGCCATCTTTATTAAATCAAGCATCTTTTCCCTTAGATAATTTTCCTTCTAACCTGAGGGCACATTCTTTGTTTTTCATTTCCTGTGGACATTCTACAGAGAGTTCCAGAGCATCTTCTTGTGACATATTCTCTTCAGTTTGATCCTGTGTCATCCTTACTCTTCCATATGGGTTTTTTCTTGTCCAAGTATTTTTCTCCTGTGTGAATGGGCTGAAATATTAGTACTAGTGGCAGTGCTTGACTGAACATTATAGCACAATCTTAAGATTTCTGCCTCACAGTTCTAGACTCTCTATGGAGTTTGCCTACTCTCCAGAGAAGCACAACTCTGGCAAACTCCCCTGGAAGAAAAAAAAAGATTTGTGTACTTGTTAATCAGAAATTGGTGACATGAACAGAAGGAGAATATCAGAAACATTAAAGCAGTATGCATGTCAAAGAAGAGTAAGAGGGGCCCACAAGGAAAGCTCAATAAACAGAATAAAACTGAGGCAAGGGTGCAAAATGTACAGGCAGATGAACAAATGGTTTCTTTAACTACAATACAGGGAGAGCTGAAGGAGACGAAGCAGACACTGAGAAAACCTGCTTGGCCATGAGGAAATATTGGAGGAAACAGATCAGACTCAATGAATTCTCAGTATTAATTCAGTCCCCTAGTAGAAGAGAATGTAGAGTTTATAGTCAATGCTAAATCTTGTTTAGAGTGCTTGGAAGAAAGAGTCATTGATTTTGAGGACTTGGCCATGTGGAAAAGTATAAAAATCGGTGGAATCCTGGAGATATGAGGGACAGAATTGCAAAGGGAAAATGATAAACTTCTTAAGCAGCTGGATTGGTATACTAAATGAGGAGATGACAATTGAAAGGGCTCCCAGAACAACATGGAGAGCCAGAAAGGATCTTAATGGTAAGCTTAGACCTTTCAGACTTATGAGGGGAAGGAGAAGGAGCTCCAAAAAATCTGGCAACTAGGATTTGTTGAGCAGGATTTCGCTTATAAAACAAGGAGGAGAAGGGGGGCTTTTGCACCTGCTATACGACTGCTAGCAAAAGGGGCTAAAGTGGCAGACACTGCATCCTCTGATCCTAAGAATCTTCCTCTAAGGAATAACACAGGTCCAGGAGAGGCTTTAGCTGTAATTCAACAGCCAGTAAATCACAGAACTCTGCAGGATGACATGAGGGCCATATCTGTGTAGATAAGAGTAATGCATGGCAATTATTTGCAGTGGAGCATATATTACAAAAGAGATTGTTCCTGTTATTCATGATACAGCAAATACTAAAGGGAAAAGTAAAAATTTTACAGGCGGTAGAGAAAAGATGAGAGAAGGAGGAGTAACGCTGAACATTTGGGCTGGCCTTGTCCGTATTAAAGTATGGCTTCTGAGTAATCTCAGGTTTATTCTACTTTTGTACTCACTTTGTAACAGTGTGAGAAATTGAGGGAAGGGTTGAAGGTCAAAAAAAGCAAAGGCAGCAGTTGCACACCTGGTGAGGATATCATCGACTGAAGAATGGATCACTTGATCTGTAGTGACATGTGATGATGTGAAACATCAGAAGAAAAGCTTGAAAAAAAGAAAATGAGGTGGCAAGCACTAAAGCAACAGGTCTGTAGGAGTATAAGTACAGATGTAGTAGTCCAGGATGAGACAATCACTTGAGGGTAAGGGTGGCCGGATGTAATAATGCATTAGTCACAAGTGTAATCACTAATATTGTGCTGTTTGGTAATAGTTAAAATGGCACTGTTTTTTTATATATATATATACACAACTAAAATTGTTTAAAGATGAAAAAGGGGTTTACAGTTATTTCAACATCAAAAATAAAGCAAATGCAGTGAAACTACAGGCTCAGAAAGACCATGAGGTAGTGCTGCGGGGGAAGACAAAAACACAAATGTCCTGAGTCTAGTTATGGTCACTGAGGGACAGGACAGAATGTTGGAAGAGAAATTAAAGTTACAGAGTGAAAACAACTCCAGTTTAGGAAATAAGCATCATGAATATATATAAATATATATATATATATATATATATATATATATATATATATATATATATATATATATATATATATATGTTTGCTGGTTGATGTTGTGGTTAGACAGGGGAGCTAGTCCATGTTTTTTTTAAACATCTTTATTGAACTATCATGCATGACATAGGCAAATTTACATTTATACAAAAGTAATCAACTATTAACAAATTATCATAACAAACATTATACGTCACATATATTGCTCTATATCATATAGCCTAAGCAACATTACATAAATTATTGAAATCCTGTCTTTTTTTAACAAGAAACATCTTTATTAAACCTTCACTTACAACATAAGCAATCATACATTTATATGAATGAAAACAAAGCACATTGATACAATCCCAGCCACAAGCATTCTACATCACGAACCATACTGACACACTGCCAGTTGCAAACGTTATACATCACTTATAATCTACCCAGTCATTTTCAGTCAAACATTACATAGCTCATTTAAGTCCTGCCCTGGTTTTAAACCTCATTCTTCCCCTGTATGCATTGTTTCCACAATTTATGTACAGCCTTGGCATGGCTATAATACTCAGTGTTGCAAAGTAACATAGTGAAAATGATGCTAAAGGTGCTAGAAACTGCAGCTATACAGGAACACTGGAATAGTGGGAAGCATCTTGTAGAGTGATTAATAGAACAATTTAATGTGAAAAGTCAGAATAACGTGAGCCATCTAGGAAGAACACAGATCTAACCAAGGTGGGAGGAATGGAAAATGCTCTATAAACATTAAAAAATCCGCAGTGGGTGCTTACTTGAAAATACTCAGTTGGAATGTGAATGGTTTGGTGAATAGGTCAAGAAGGACTGCATACTAAGGTATGTTAAAAGAATGGGAAATCACACGGTTGTACTGCAAGAAACCCACTGGACGTAGGAAGAGACCATGCAACTGAACAGATGGAGTACAGAGTAGTGGTGAGCTCTTCTTGGAGGCAGAAGAGACAGAGGGGTCTAGTGTGGCTGGCATGGAAAAATATACCATTATAAGCAAAGGACACATTAGAGGATGAGATGGGAATGTATGCAACAGTAAAAGGAATGACACTGATGGACAGAATATGACCATTGTAACAGTATACTTTGCAAGAAAAAGCTCGGTGACAATCATGAAAGGTATATTACAGAAAAGAGTTGCATTTCAATAAGGTCTATGTCTAATGGTAGGGGATTGGAATGTAATAACTAGTATGTGTGATGTGGATAAAGACCCAAGAAACAATAAGGTCACACAGGAAAGAAAATGTATTAAGGAGTATATAACTTCTGTAGACTGGTAAGACATCTTAGGTTAAGGGGGATGACAGAACCAGAGGTTCTACCTACTACTCGAGACATTACCTGTAATTACAGCCACTTTGACTTCTGCTCTGAGCTCCTTATTTCATCTGTCCTATAGTGTGCAACTTACCAACAGTCTCAAGCACTTCATTGGCATCGCTTCTAGCTTCCTCAACTGCTTTCTGTGTGTATTGCCCAGGTTTCTGTACCATACAGTAGTACCGGTCACACCGGTGTTTTGTACACATTACTTTTCAGCTTCTTGGGCATTCTTCTGTCATGCACTACCCCTTATATGTTGTAACAGCTAGCTGTAGCCCCTCTGATTCTAGCTGTGACTTCCACATTCAGACTTCCTTTCTCCTCAGCCACACCTCTCAGATACTTGGTTATTAACTTGTTTCACTATTTTCTCTTCTATCTTAATTCTCAGCTTTTTCTGATTTCCCGTTTGTCACCATAACAACCATCTTATCTATACCCAGTTTCACCCCATGTGCCTTCAGTTTTGCATATCATACCCCTGTCTTTTACTGAAATGTTTGTTCAGAGTCTGCTTTAATGGAACATTGTCTGCCTATACCAACTTTGATGATCTGCCCCCTCTGACCTGTTTGCTAATGTAAACTATCACCAGTATGAACAGCAGTGGTGTCAGAGCTGAACCCACATAGACCCAGACAGTTCTGTTATCCTGTTCTGTCTGTCCCAATATGTGTATTCAAATCACCAATTATCAACACCAATTCATGTTATCTTGCTTGATCTAGAAGGTCCCTCAACTGCTATCTGAATGCACTCTTTTCCTCTCTATCACAACTCTGCTGTGCAGCATAGGCTGAGATTATGAAAACTGCCCTATCATTACACTGGTGTTTGACTGCCATGAGTCTGTCACTAATTCTAATGACATCCCTCACTGTCTGCTAAAGCCTCCCTCTGAACACAATGTCCACACTATTTCTAGTCTGCCCTCCTCCTGAGTAGTAGACTCCAGATCGTCAAGTGGCTTTTCTGCACTGCCCTTACTTCTTATCTCCTGGATACATAGGATGTCCAGCCTACTCCTTAAGGTCATGTCATGTACTTCACAGCTCCATCCTGTCAGTGAACTTACAGTGAGTGTAGCAATTCTTAGTTTATTAATTTTATGTCCAGAGCTATCCGAGGAAACCCATGCTGTGCAATTGGATACTGGCTGGCCAATATCTTACTGGCTCATTGCTGCTGGGCTTTATGGTGAACATACAGGGTCACATACACCCCTCTCACCAGTAACGTGGGTCCCTGGTGTAGGTCAGAGTAGGGTAGGTCCTCATTCCACTTATCACCAGCAAATATCCATGCCCCATTTGGCAACATTAGTCAACAGAACTGAATAACTTAGAGCCATAGCTTACACAATCTAGTGCCACATTGTTTGTGATCCATGTTATCCTATTTTGAGGATTCTGTGCACCACAGTTGACGCCCAAAGTGGTTGGTCTATACAACACTTCCCACATACACTTGGCAAATGTGAGTTGGAAAAACTCAGCATGTTTTTTGGACATGGAGGAACCCCATAGAGCACAGGGAAGCATTGTCCAGAGGTCAGAATCGAATCTTGTACATTGTTCATGGGAGGTGAAGACCTTAACTATTATGCCGACTAGTCTAAATAAAGGGGAAATACAGAACATAATAGGAGAAACTGAAGAATGGGAGGATCAGGATGGCAAAAACAGATGGAAAAGTAGGCTGAGAAGGACTGACACTTAGTAAAAATGGATGTACTAAATTCACTGTTGCTAGCCTAGTTCATGCATGAATGGGGAAATTAAATTATGCCGCTAGAATTCTCATACAAAGGAAAAGGAATGTGTTAGAAATGTAATTCAGATGCCATTGAAAATACATAAGCACTATGGGATGAGTCTCTCGGAGCTATATGTCTATAGCTATAGAGGGAAAGATGTGAAATAAAGACTCATAGTTAAAAAAAAAAGGAATGGAGAGACAGGAGAAAAAAGAAAAATCTGCAACATCTAGTGCAAGACCACCGGTTATTGGAGAGCCTCTCAATAGTCATCTTGGGATTAGTGCTTTTGTTTTCTCCTGGTGAGACAAATAGCACAGGGGCATTATTTCCTGGACACTGCTGATCAGCAGAAAGCCTAATAACTGCTTCATGGGTGACAGCTTGGAATGTGCGCTTATATTCTGCTCCTGGTGAGAGAAGGAGGAGAGTGCATTGATTCCTGACTGTGTCTGGTTAGGCAGTGAGTATCTGTGCTTGATGTTCCTGATTGCTCTGGTTGCTATTTAAGGCATCCACCAGGAAAAGGCTATAGTAAGCCTACAGATACCTGCATCATCCGAGACAAAACTGTGGATCACCAAACAAGCTGTGGCCTGCTTCTCATCTTGGGATTGGAGCATTGTATCCAGCAGAGTGAAGCTGTGGTAAGACCAGCATTAGTAGTAGCCAGGCGGTAGCCATTCATGGGACTCCCATCTTTTCATCATTCTTGACAAGCTAATTCTTTGTATTCAGTAAGTACAGCTTGATTTGTTTCTAACTTCAGAATATCTACCTAGATACCTTATCCGTAAATTTTCAGGGTCTACTTATTATTTTCCCCTCACGTGTTTGGCAGTGCCATGTGTAGAAACAAACACCTTGAGTGACAATTTTCCTGTAAAAGCACGATTGAAATTTCACCAATACCTAGTTGCATACAGGACAACTAGTTTGCAGTGACAAGCACTGTCCCCAGAGTTGCAAACTGAATACTCCTGACACTGCTTTATATTCTCACTCCAACTGTCTAACCAATAAAAAAGGGTCTGTTGCCACTGGTAAGAACTTTTCCACTATGTCTGTTACCAGCTTGGTGGATATGGGCATCCAGAGGCAATGTAGAAATTGTCTCATGCTTACTGACAACCAGTTAATTCTCAAACAAACTGATATGGTATGTGAGAGCTGATTTACACAATGTCACTGGAGGCAAAGCTCCCACATAAAAGTGCTCCTAACGTCAATAAGATTGTCAGTAGTACACATGCTGCACCCATCACACACAATTCAAAGTAGACATATACACCCACATATGCTGAGGCACTTAAATGTAACCTTCCTAAACCTCAAAGACCTCCTAGATGAAGTACACATAACAAATACCCTTAGCAGCCCCAAATGCACTCTTTCATGGAGCCTCTACTTCTAAGCCCATAAGGCAAGCCACCACACAATCCAACATTCTGGCCATTGGAGACTCCATTGTGAGACATGCTGATATCCGCTCACCAGGCTGAGTAAGGAAAAAGTCACGGTCAGTTGCTTATCAGGGGCTAGGATACACCAAATTATGTATGCACTCAGGTCATTGGACCACAAGTACCAGTATGACTCAGTCATAGTCGATGTGGGTGTAAATGACCTGAGACATACTGCTCTAGACTATATAAAGAGAGACAGCATGGAGTTCTTGGAATATGAGTCCTAGGCTGGTATGAGCCTAGGATTGAGCAGCATTTAACCTTCTCCAAAGATGATGCTACAATACAAACAAAAGATGAATGACTTTAATAATTGGCTTAGCTTCTGGTATCATTCTAAGGGGGGTGCAATATTTGTCATGATGGAAGGAGATGGTCAACAGTCCACACTGCTTTGACAGGGATGGTCTGCACTTCTCCCCTCTAAGCTTTTGAATATTAGCTAAAACATTGTCTTCCCCCATAGTGCCTTTTTAGGCAATGCCAAACTGAAAGTACATGCAACAGCAAATCAAAGCCAAAAAAATCTAAAGGTAATACTGCTCAATGCTAGGAGTCTAAGCTAAAAAACTCCACTTCCTAGAAGCTCTCTTCACCCTACAGAATGCTGACACCTGTGTGGTCACTGAGACATGCCTTAAAGCTGCGGGGACCACACAGACAGTTCAGGGTTATAATGGTTTCCACACATTTAGACAACCTATTACACAGACAGGGACTAAAGGTGGAGGTGTCTTGATTTACATCAAAAATAGATATATCTCAAGGTTGGTCAAACAGAACAATACACTTGAGCTACTCTATGTTCAAATCACCACAGGCAAAATCCAATACCACTTCCTTGCAAGCTATAGGTCTCCCTCTATGACCCAAGAAACCCATACCATGTATTTAAACCTATTGGAAACACTCACCATCCAACCCAATACCATATCCATGGGTGACTTTAATTATCCCACTATTAATTGGGAATCCTATACAACACCAAACATACAGGCACAGAGATGCCTGGATTTTGTAAACACAAACTCCCTGGACCAGATTATCAATATGCCAATCAGGGGTACAACCGTACTGGATCTGGTCCTTACTAATATGGGAGAGTGCTGCACACTGCCTAGTGTAATATCTTCCCTGGTAAGGTCAGACCACAAAATGGTCTCCTTTGAAGTAAAAATAAAATCTGAACCCCCAGCTAACCCTGGAATATTCAGGAACTACTCTAAGGCTAGCTTCCTGGTATTAAGTGATAACCTGGCAAAATTTCATACCCCTATAAACTCTGAGAACACTGCTGCCCGTGCAGAACTGTTCACAGGAGCCTTATACAATGCATGTTAATAGCTGCATAGAGGCAGATGTACCCACCAGGAAGAAATGCACAACTAACTCAAAAAACAAGCCACCCTGGTGGAATCACAAAATCAATAGGCTGTATAACAGAAGGAAATAAATCATGGCAACAATTAGGAGGAGCAGCACCCAGCAGGTTAAATGCACTCTCATCAAACTAAACAAACAAATAAAGTCTACCAAACCCAAAGTTGAGGTAAATTTGGCCTCCCAGGCCAAGGACAAGAATACAGCATTCTTTAGTGATGTCTCTAACCTCAACTGCAATACACAATTGTGTGCAGACCTCATTGTAAATGGAGCCACCTATATTGAGCCAGAAGATATAGCAAACCTACTGGCTGACAAATTCAGCTCCAACTTTACCCCGCTCTCCCCCTCAACCTTCCCTCAGGAAATACCATCAAATATAACTCCCCCGTTATCATTAGGGAACAGGTCCTTAATGCTCTCTCTCTAAGGCCAAGAACCCTGCATTAATGGACCGAGACAATAAAAACATGACCTATCAGGCCCTCTGGAATTGCCATTTAACTATATCCTCCAAAAAGGCTTCATGCCTCATGAATGGAGAACAGCAACAGTCATCCCTCTGCACAAAGGTGGGCTGTTTACAGATCCTGGAAACTACAGACACATAAGTCTCACTAATCTTATATGCAAAGCCATAGAAAGAATTATCATGCAAATGATCAATAATGATATAATAAACCTCCAGATACTGGACCCAGCCCAGTTTGGCTTCATAGGTTCATAGGTTCAAAGGTAGGTACTAGGTTGTTATCTGCCCGAGGGCATTTATAAGCCTAGCCAGAGTGTGTTGGCTTTCGCCGCCCCATTGATTAATTAACTGATCCTCTGTCAAGCAGAGCCAATGAAGAGATCCCAGGGATGTATTTTCTGTTACCCATCCACTCGTCAAGGTTTCTCTTGAAGAGTGTTAGTGAGGGGCTCTGCTTAATGTAGTTTGGAATTTTGTTCCAAAGTATGGGGAGTCTCTGTGACAGGAATCTATCCCTCCAGCATGTTCTATTTATTGTTGTGGTGAGGTTTAGCTCACTAGAGTGCGTGGCTCACAGTGACTTGGATTTCTTTAGATGGAGTATGTCCATCAATTCTGAGTTGGACATGGCTTTGTAAGTCAGACAGAGATCACCCCTGAGTAAGCAATATGCCACTGAGTACAGCCGGAGTTTTTTCAGTCGGGCTGCATAGGACATATGTTTGAAGCCAGTAATCCTCATGGTGAGGTACTTTTGTGGTCTTTCTAGCTGTTGGAAGTGTCTTGTGAGGTACATCCCAAATGGGGCATTGTACTCTATGATGGATCTGATGAGTGACGAATAGAGGGGCACTATAACCTCTTTATTTTTAGATGTGAACCCTTTAGTAATTAGATGGGCCACATAGAAGGATTTCCTAACTACTTTGGCAATATGATTGTCAAAGGAGAGATTACTATCTACCTGAGTCCCCAAATCACTTATTACCTCTTCTGTATTAAGGGGGCTGTCACCTATGTGGTAATTCGTGGGTGTTTTATTTTTCCCAAACAGGATGACTATGCATTTTTTGGCATTTAGCTTGAGGCCATGACTTTGACAACAGGTGTCTGTCTCAGTAAGGCCTTTTTGAAGGATGTCCGTGTCAGCTGGAGAGTCACTTATGGCTCCCAGTTTGCAGTCATCGGCGAACTTGGTTAGCCATAGTCCTCCTGTGTTTGCCTGTACTTCTGAGAAGTATATGTCAAACAGTAGGGGTCCCAGGACCGAGCCTTGTGGGACACCACTTGTGACTGGTTTAGAGTCAGACATGGAGCCTGCTATTCTTACCATGTGAGTTCTGTCTGTAAGTCAAGGGGCAGCCCATCTCGTGATGTAGGGGTTTATGTTCAGGCTGGTGAGTTTTTCTGTAATACCAGAATGGGGAATGGTGTCGAAAGCTTTGGCAAGGTCAAGGTAGGCTGTGTGAACCACCTTCCCCTTGTCTATGGCCTTGGTGACTGTCTTGAAGAAGTCAACCAGGTTTAGTAGGCATGATCTGCCCTTAACAAACCCAAACTGGGTTGGGTCAAGTGTTTGGAGGTTCCCAATGTATTTGTTAATGAGTTCCATGATGATGTGCTCCATAGCCTTGCAGACCAGGCTAGTCAGGCTTATGGGGCGATAGTTACCAGGGTCAGTTGTGGCCCCTCCTTTGTGGAGTGGAATAACCATTGCTGTGTGCCATTCTATGTGCACGTAGCCTGTGGAGAGGTTGAGGATGAGGATGAACAGCGTGTTTAGGTGGGGGGTTAGTTCATTCTGTAGTTAGTGCAAGACACAGCCAAGGACACCATCTGGTCCCACTGAAGCTGTGTTTTTGGATTTTGAAATGGCTGTTTTCACCTGTGTGTCTGTGATTTTTGGGACACTACACTTTTCTGGTATTGTTGTTGGCCCTTTTGGAGGTGAGAGGGGGGTGAAGTTTGCACTAAATCTATCTGCCAGGATGTTGACAATATCAGTAGGTTCAGAATATTTTGTGCTATTTTGCACTAGTTCAGTGCATAGCTGCGAGTTGCCACTTAGATTCTTAACATAGCTAAAGAAGGCATTGTGGTTATCTTTTGAATCCTTGGCTATTTTTCTTTTGAAGTTAGCCTTGGATGATTTCACGAGAGACCTTAGTTTCTTACTGATACTCATCAGGGATGTCTTTCCTTCTTGGGATTTGCTTTTTTTCTGAACTAGTTTCCTCCTTCTATTGTATAGCCTGTTTATGGCAGGGGTCCACCAAACTGGTTTCCTTCTCTTAGAGTAGTGAATCTTGGTTTTGCTAGGGATGGCACGATCCATGCATCCTTGTAGGTGCCCATAGAGTGCATTTGTAAAGGTTTCTGCATCTTGGGCAGCGTTATCATTTAGTTGGACTGTGTACCCCAGTCAAAGTGCACTATAAGTCTGTTTTCTTTGGTGCTACACCATTAGTGACTCTCATAATACACATTCAAAGAACCATGCAGTCTCTGCAGAACTCATTCTTTAATACATGGAGGTTGGTTCTAAATATTGTCCTCGAGGATGAAACTGAGTTGCCATATAGGGGAAGGATGACAGTAGCTTTGGAACATCTGGAGCATAGATGTGCAGAACAAAAAAAAAAAACCAGCTCTGCACCTGAAGTATGGATTCTGATATACCTGTTGTCAGCAATAATTACATTATTGTGGTGTTGGGGTTACAAGTATGCCTATTTCCAGAATATGTCAAAAAAGAAAGATATATGGGCTTCTGCAGACTGCAGATGTTCATGGTTGTGAAATTAAACGAGTCATTCCAAATTATGAACAAATAAAGAAATAACAGAATGATGATTTACTATTTCAACTATTTATTATGTTTACAATATGGGCACCTATAACATCAGCCCTTTTTAATAAATATTGACCTGAATTTCTGATATATTCAGCCGTTTTCTCTGTTGATTGGAAGCACATATGAAAAAGCAAGATATGAATTTATATTATCCAGAAAACAGAAAAAAATCTCACACTGAATTATGTATTGTTAACTGAGGTTTCATCTCATGACACTGTAAAGTGTGTATTTTCCTGCAAACTAGTTTTATAGAGATTATTCTAAATATAGCACCAAATACATCAAAATAAGTTTTATTTCAGTCTTGAACAGAACAGAACCTTTATAAATATAGCAGACACATAAAATGTATATACTGTTGTCATTACATAATGAAAACAAATATAAAAGAGACAAATATGTAAGTTTTATGTAGTCTAATATGGGGTTGCATGTAAAATGGTTGAACAGCACTAATGAAAAAAATGTCTGAAGTAAAAATACCTAAACATATAGGGTAGACAAACCCTCCCTACATCCCTATACAAAAGGTTGCACCTCCCCCTACTTAATCAGTTCTGATGTTGTACTACCTCAACAAAAAAAGAAAACCCCTTCCAGGTTCAGAGCTGTCCTATCTGCCAGTGTTGCTATTTGGCTGTTTCATGTGTGAGTGGGTATCTTACTCCCATTTGCTGTATTAAGACCTTCCCAACATCATACTACAGTAATAGCAACAACATGTACTCTGAAAATAAATTATGCTTGATGAACTGGATTATAAATAGATTTCAGGCTCATGCACTTAACTATGCTGTCAGGTTTTACTAACTAAACAAACGTTAGACTTCCATAATATGAAATGTCCAACAATTCAGCTGAACAGAATGCTGGCAAAGGAACCATACTGGTCACTGATCAAATTAAGCTGTTGCAGTACTGAAATCAGGGACAGTCAAGAGGTTTGTAGTGCATGTAATGATGTTTAGTGTATATATAAAGCAATGATGACCAAGTAGCAGGGACACAAATGTCTGAAATGGAGACAAACTTGAGGCAAGTACTGAAAGGATCAATCTCACCTGAAGTGGCCTTTGAATGCAGCATTTCCCACTGAACATTGCTTTGTCTTATGGCAGAAGATGACACAATCAGCAATCTGCCCAGATACAGGTTGCTTGGCAACTACCACCTCCCGTTTCTGAAGGAATGATGTTCCATCAGCTTAAACTTGTGCACATGGGAAAGGCCAGGTGTTGCTGCTCTTGCGATCTGTGATTTGAGGACTGCAAGGCCCTCAAAAAGTACAAAAGCAATATTACTGGACATCTCAGGTATGATGAAGCAGGCAGTCACTGTGGGGACAGCACAGCAGGAATTGCAAAATATGTTGCAGCCAATGGGGAAGTGTAAGGATCTCACAATTTCCTAACCTCTGTTAAATGATAGATGTGACTTCCGGCTCTCATCTCCCTCTCCTAGTATCCCATGATGATGGTAGTCAGTAGGAATGAATGGGCCCACATGGGATGAAAGGCTTGATAATCACATGGAGGAAAGAGAACTGGAGACCAAAATATTAATTTAAAAAAGGATGAACACGCTTTCCTTAATGCTCATCATAATTTATGTTTCTTTATTTATGTTAGTGGTGATCATTCCAACTTTTCATGGACATGAAACTTGTATAAGGTACTCATCATAATGTTGATTCCATGGTGGGCTGAGGTTCTTATGAGGATGGTGAAAATAAAATTGTTAGCAAAAACAAGAATAACCAAATTTTCTTTATCAGATATTATGCTTTACTTTTCTTTATATCTGGAGGAAAGTTATATGAGTTATATGAGGTTCCCACTGACACTCACATTTTAGGGGCTTGTATGTTGTGGAGGATTCACATCATATGATTTCTGCATTGGTTATCTTGCAAAGCTTGATGACAGTTTTATTATAAACAATGTTTAACAGTATCAATAGGATTGATTTTTTTCAAGAATTATGGAGGAAGGGAGTAGATGTTGCTGAATTTGGTATTGGTCAAAGGTGAAAACAAGTCACAGCAAGGCTTCCCAGAGTGATGGAAAAGATTTTGTGCTACAGAAAATTTGAGGGACTACTCATATGGCATCAGCAACACCTACACCTGTCTGCAAGAAAAATGGCTTCCCTAGGAATATGAGTAGCTATCAAAAAGTGATTAGCAGACACAGTCCATTCCCATATCTTTATCACTTCTTAACAATTGGTAGGAAAGAGTCCCTCCTGGCCTCCATATCCCATACCGTGACTCAATAATTAGGGTGACGAATGACTGCACCAAAAGAAAGGAGCTATAAAGTACCTGCAGACTGTGGTGGAATGCAAGTACAGTAGAGAAAGGAACAGCCCAGGGTAAGGTTGGGTGTGAGAAGCCACCACTTTTCAAGTCATGGAAATTCTCACTTAACTGTATAATGGGTCTGTCAGCTGAGATTGCCACACTTTTGGAGTGTGGAACCTGGCATGAGGCACCAACAAAATATTCCCTAACATTAGGCCAAGTATTTTTAGATAAGAGTTGCTTTAACTGTTTGAGACTGAAAGAGCTGCAACACTTCCAAATGCATGAGAAGAATCGTCGTTTGGCAGAGGAGCCTTGGAGGACAAGGTATATAGAGTGTACCCTGTGAAAGCCAGGCTATGAGAGGGTTCCATATGATACTTTTTCAGTGTTCACTGCAATTCTCGATTACTGGAATAGCTAAAGAACATGCTGTCACTAGATTGTCTAGAGTCAGCGTGACTAGGAGCCAGTCATCATGGTATGAAAACATATTTTACCCTCACCATCCTCAAGGTCACTGCAATGACTAACAAGCATTTAGTAAACATCTTTAGGGCTGAGATACCACAAAATGAAAGAGTCTGAAACTGATAATAGCTGGCTCCTTCCAACAAGCAAGGAAGCCTCCTGGACTCTTTAGATACCTTCATGAGGAGAAAGGTATCTCAGAAGTCCAAACAGCACATCACTCTCTTTCTGACAAGACATTGTAGGCCTTACTGTATTATGACCATCTGGAAATTTTCTTTGGGGACACACTGGTTGAGACTGTAGTATCAGCCTAATTAGTTGCCTAGAACACTAAAAAGAACTTGGAGTAATAACCTGATCCTCATTGGTCTGGTGGGACATTCTCAGAGATCTCCTTTCTTGCCAAACTCTTTTGATGGGTGGGATGTTGTATTTCTTCTTGACAAGCATAACAGTCTCTAGTTTAATCACTGTCTTCCTCTACTTTCTGTTTTATTTCAATGCACTTAGGAGAGGTGTGAAAGGGAATTTGTATACCCACTGGATATTACAGACGGACTCCACCTGTCCTAAATAATAGTTAGCTACACAGCTAAGTAGAAGGGAAATCAACCCCCACATACCCCCAGAGTGAACTAAACAATCACATACTCAGAATTACTCAGTTTAGGGACCCAAACCTTATCTGCAACATAAAAAAGGACATGTTGGAGGGACAAGTATGCATCTAAGAAACTACTCCTTCTCTGGAATAGGCTCTCCATCTATGTGAAGCAGAGTTCTGACCTAATTCAATTCAAGCATAATTTGAACCAGTAGATGTGAAATCAGAAATTTGGCACATATGTCTGTATTAGACACAGGTAGCCTGTAAATGCTTGCCCACTCATGTCCAAGCCTATATCCATCAATCCATCTTCAGCCCCCTTTTTCCCATTTTTGCACATGGGTTCGAGGTGTCACTTCAACAGTGACAATCATCTTGAGCCAAGGTTTATACCGCTAGGTGGCTAGCCCTGCCATGGCAGTTCATCAATACCACTCACCCGCACACACACTCACTCCAAGGGCCAATTTAGAGGGCCCAATCTACATGCTGCATGTCTTTGGAGTGTGGGAGGAAATCAGAGCACTCAGAGGAAATGCATGTGACCACAGGGGAGGGCATGTAAACTCTGCACAGAAGGCACCCCAGCTAAGAACTGAACCAGAGAACCTCTTGCTGTGAGGCTACAATGCTAAGTGATGCACCACCATTCCCAAGCCGACATATACCCCTTAAAATAACCCTAGCATATCAAAACACATCAGACACATTTGGGAAAAATGACTAGGCTTTAAAAAGCCCTCTGAGGTTATTCACCTAGCAATCATCTATGAACCTGTGAAGTCATCATGGATTAGAAGAACTGCAGCTCTACTGGTTATTTATGCCTTTGGGCTAGCATCTTTTCTGAAATTTACAACAGCCTTGCTGTTTCCATCAGAATTTCTGATTTATTTGTTACTGTTGGCCATGCCAACACTACTACTATTATGGACTCTTTTGCATCTTGGAAAAGGTGTGTTGAGTTGTCTGATGGTTTGCTGCCCTCACAGCACTATCCTCAGAGTTATGAGCCAAGGACATGGTGAGGTGTAAAACATAATAAATTACTGTCACTGTCACTGTAAACACAATTTAGTTTTAATCTTATCATGTGGTACCTCCTCCAGTAACCTAGCCAACTCATATGAAAGCTCTTGCTAGAATCTCAGCATATAGGATAATCAATACCTCAACTTTATCCTGAAGGTGACGGATGTAAAAACCTGCTTCCTACATCTATCAGTCTGATTAGATTCCTTTTTATGAGGATGGACAGCAGGGTTTTGCGGAATGGAAGCTCTTTGAAGGGCTGTCATAACAACTACTGTGTCAATCACAGGAGCTAAATCCAGCAATTCCATTCCTTGGAAGGCCAGAAGATTTTTGTCTGGACTCCTCAGTACAAATACTATAACATCTCTTTCCAATTCTCCTTGCCAACAAGAACAACCATCCTGTGTGCAGGAGAAACTGCCCAGGAAAACAGGGGAGATCAAAAAGCCACCTGTAGAATCTGTTGTGGAGACGATATGGGGTCTATGAGTTACTCTTCCTTTTGCCTCATTAACTCATGAATCCTCCCAAATTTAGGGTCATCTGTGGAAGATAATGGAATTCTGAATTATTCCTGTTTTCTATGCCATGTGGGGAACTACAATGGGGATTCAAGGGGTTTTGGCTTGCATGTGTGTTTTCTAACTCTTCTCAGGAGGAAGATTCTGAAGAGGAGGAGAAAGAAGCTGGCCTAGTACCAGACAGCCTATCCAGATCTCATTGCTGGCTCCTACATCCCCTGACACACTGTTGAGAAGACTGTGAAGCTGAAAAAGCAGGTGACAACAGAATCTTGACTAGGGGGTAACACATTTGCAGGTACTAAGGTTAGCACATACAACACAATCTCCCAAGTCAACACAGAAGTTGATATCAAAGCAGCACTCAGAGCTGTAGGTAACAATGTTGAGCACCTGAAGTTGACATATACGTGTATCCCAATGTCAAAAACATTGACATCAAGCTCAGCACTGACCAAACAACTATTGATATCAATGCCAAAAAGCCTATTAAGTCAGAACCCAGCACCTAAGACCTCAGGCTTGAAAGCTTGAAGTCTTAAGCACTGGAAACCTGTAATGGTACTGATGACACTGGTGTTGGTGTGCTTGAATAGGCTTTGCCTTGAATCCTGGGCCCACAAAGTTACTGACAGCAGTGTCACTGAGGCCATGAATGTTTGCTAGTACATGGCCAATGTGGACGTCGCTCTAGTCAAGAATTTTAGCCTCATGGCCAGCACCTGTTCCAACATCAATGGCTCTGTTAAGGTAGTTCTGACACTTACATGATATTGCAGTCTCACTAATACTGATGCAGATGTAATAGCCATTGAAAATACTGCAGAGAGGGAGGGCAGAGGAAAAGTTCCTCTATTCACCTTGGAACCAGAGGGGGAAGGGACAAGATTTGTCTCCTGCTGTACTATCAGATTAGCACGCATCATCTTCTCATAGTAAGTTCAAGGTAACAGAGCAAATATGAAAAGAATGTAAAGATCCGAAGGTAAGAAGTTTCAAACTTCAGCTTCCAAGAAGGAACCTAAACTGTTCTGCCTGGTAAATCTTGAAAAAGGAACATCCTTGACTATCACTAATAACTTGGTAACTCAGTACTACAGTGATTATGATTTCTCCCATCAGCCCCAACAAATATAACAGAAAACTGACTTAGACTCTCCTCAACTGACTCAGACTCTCTTCAATTCCAAGATAGGAAATGCACAATACTGGACAGTGTACTGTACCTTCCTTATTGAGGAGATGTGCAGAACCAGTAGTAAGAAAAATTTCACGTAAAGGTAACTTCCAACAACTGTAGTCAAATGAAAACCTGGTCTAAAGTCAAAACCAAAGCCTGAAGGAGGCCAACAGAAACCAGTCATCCAGGCAGATTGGGAGATTTAATAGCTAGAAGGTCTCAAGGTGTCTGTTAACTTGGATAATGCATATATCAACACTTTAAGAGTGTGGATAAAAGACCTGATGGGTTTCTTCCTCTTCTGTTTCCACTGCATGTTGAAAGAAAGGAAAGAGAAGATGAAGAAGGCTAATGACATCTGCAGTACCGGTACTGGTTTCACTCCTGTCCAACTGAAGATTTGTACTGGTTGTCTGTAGCGTCACTAGAAGTAGTTAGACTTGCTGCAACAGCAGCAGAAGTGGTTCTTTTACTAGTGGGACCAGTACCAGCATATGAATTAGTACCTGGCCTGATGCCTTCAATACAGCCCTACAAACATTGCATGGTCTCAGGTGGAAGGTGGCCATAGTCTCACATGTATCGGGATAACTTGAGAAAGGTCAGGCAAAGAACAAAACCTGTGGTGAGTGAGGATGCCAAAATCTCTGCTGACGTCTTGTGTGAGAGTCAGCATAATCACTAGTATAATAGTCAACATTCTCTGAAGCTCCCTTCTAAGGACTTGCAAATTTTTCTTCCCAATAACCTCTTTCACTGTTAAAGGATCCATTAGGCATATCAGCAACTTCTGAATCTACTGAATGTACAATAGTCTTTTTTGTACAGACATGCAAGTAAGTAAGTAACAGAAGATGGGGTAATTCCTGCCAGGGCCTTTAAGGGCACTAACACTAATGAGGCTAGTGAATGTAGGAGAACAAGCAGTATGTGCCAATACAGTGCCCAGACTGTCCCAACATTCACTGAATGGTCACCCACTTACTTACTATTTGATAAATGGGTAGATGGACTGCTCCACAAACTCTTTTGAGTCACAACCTAACATTTCAATAAAGTGTATAACAACCCAAGTTCAAACTCAATAAGCAAGCTTGAAGCTATAACCAGTAAATAGAAATTACTGTAGGAGAACAAGCTAGATGTATCTGGACAATGACTAAACCGCCCTAACATTCATGAATTGTCATCCACTATAAAATGAAGTATATAACAACACAAATGTGAAACTCAGTAAGCAAGCTTGAAGCTATACCTAATACACATAATTTTCTCTTTTCATTGTAAGTGATATTTGGAATAATCTTTTTATAAAAGTAAGAAGAAACAAAAATACTGCTAAATTAAAGAAGAAAGTGTTGTCATACTGCACATTTGTTACTGTCTTTGCAACAAGGTTATACCTAATAATATCATTGCATTATACTATATAACTCACTTTTCAACTTGATTCCTTTTTTGACTCCTTTCATTCCCTTGACCCCCCTTTCTCCCTGTTTTCTTTATCACAGACTTTGTTAATCTGTTGCGATACTGTTTTCCCTCTTTTTTTTTCTTTTTGTTTTAATCGATTTTCACTCCCTTTCCTCTTGAGGTTGATTACCTCTCATGATGCTATTGGCCCATTGCACTTCTACATCTCTCCCTATAAACTCAACTTTGTATACAGGGAGGCCAGGGGGTCTCAGGAGAATCCTGTTGTGACCTTGCAGGTGGGCCCTCCCTCTCAAGGGATAGAATTAGCTTGTGGCATACAGCCTCCGGAATATACCATTTTCCCTTAAAGTGAGAAAAAGCTGGGGACATGCTCATCACTTATGCAGCTAGGTCTGGGATTCGGGATATGAGGAATGGAATCCCAAGCTGAGCATTGTGAGTGACAATGTGGTTATCCCTGCCCATGCTGTCAGCTTGCTTATGCCCCTTGCTACTGTAGTAGTCCATTTGCCACAAATGAATCACTCCACGGTCTTCATAAAGACACATCTTACTGCAAACAGGTCCCCAGTCCATCCATCTGGAATGGCAAGCTGACGTAGGCCATACATTCAGCCCCCACCCAGCCAGCTCTTCCAGTGCCTGAGCTGGGATTGTCTGCAACTCCTGTGTTAAGATCCATAGTGGTGTGTCTTTCAATTCTTATGTTAAGGTACACAGAATATCACCCTCAGACACTGCTAATTCATATTATGATGCAAATCCATAGCATATATATATATATATATATATATATATATATATATATATATATATATCTATATATATATACACACACACACATATATATATATATATATATATATATAGGTTCATACTAGGCTATCTGCCCGAGGGCATTTATAAGCCTAGCCCATAGTTTTGTGGCTTACGCCACCCCTTTAGTTTGGAGAAACTATGCCCATTATTTTGCTGTGCCTCTTCCATCAATGTGTGTAATCCCAAATATCCACATAATCTGTATAAAAATGAGATGAACGTATTTGTACCAACTTACAAATGTTACCGATCTACATTTAAGCTAAAAATTATGTATTCAGTGTTGTCATTCAATGTTTATTATGTTACAAACTCTTACTACTATTTCACTAAGTTTTAGATGCATTCTGCTTTGTCAGTTTTGTATATGTGGTTTTAAGGATCTCTGTTCAGAATTTCACCTTCATAGTGTAGCTTCACTATTTACAGAAGGTCAGCTGTGCTTTTTTTTTTTTTATAGTATCTCTTATAAGCCTTAATATAAGGATAAGCAACAGCAGTGTAACATGCATATTATTACAATGAATTAAGATAATAGTTCATGAAAAAACAACAAAAAAATAGATTCAGTTGTGGTTCATGCCACTGATACTGTGTCAATAAACAATCATAGCTATTGTTTTCATCTGGAAATGGATTTTGTTTTCATTTATTGTATTCTCTGTCATGAACTTGTCACTGACACATTAATAACAGCTAAGTCTGAATGCCCTCACCTTATGCTGAACAGATCTTTTTGCAGTTAACTGTAACTTTTCTAAAGGCAGTACATAACACAAATGCATTCAGTATCTTAGTGAAGTCTTTTTTTCCATAGAAAAATCTCTATATCATTGTGAGCACAGAACTTCAACTCAAAATACAAGACTACCGCTGTAGCAAGGTCAGTTTGGGGAACCAGCCCCAAAAGTAATCAGTCTTCATGTGAAACATGGACATGATGTATAATCAGCCTCTACAAACAGCAAACATTTGTTCACGAGAAAGGTGTTGAATAAATACAGCATACATCTTTTCACATCTAAAGTGTTGAATCAGCTCCTAGTCCCACAGTAACTGCTACTGCTCTTTAATCCTATGAGGTACTCTAGGAATTCAACGCCTTTTTGAGATCACTGTAGAAATTTACTAATGAGCCAGCCATGGCAGTATTCACGGCAGCATGAGGCAACATGCCACGAAGGTCAGTCTGAATGTAACCTGTCAAAAGACTCTGGCTAGGGTCATCCTTTGTAGGAACACAGAACCATCCACAAGGGTGATTAAATCCACGAACAAAATCTGGACGAGTATCCCCATAGTCAAGGCTGACACCTGAAAAAGTCAATAATATACCTTATTCTCCTGTCTACAATGATGTTACATAGGTGTTAAACAGGAAATCTGCTAAGTCATACACAGTCATGTAGAGTATACAACTAACTAGTCATATATTAGGTTTTACTAATAAATAGCACAACACTACTACACATTACCAGTTTAGCATTTAGGGGTTCAAGCAGTGATTACTGAAAGAGGCCCAGTGTATCTTAAACCCGTTTATTATCACTGTTGCAAGCATCCTTTATGTGATTAATATCTCTTTCTGACAGACGAAAATAAAAAAGGTCAGCCACAATGTCCTTTTAATTTAATTTAAACTAAACAAAGGAAATAAATAAAACACAAGCTCCACATAAACAGCTCTGAGAGACAGCTATTATATTGTTAAAGTCACAAAAGTAACTACGTTCACAAAGTCTGTATCCCTGAGGGAGAATGGGGCCATGATACTCTGTAGGACACAGTGGCGGCTGGTGACTTCAAATCACAGGGGGGCTGCAGGAGACAGCTGAATGGGTGGGGTCAAGGGGAGGGGATGTGGTCAACCAGAAAGGGGAGGAGCTATGCACAAAACCACAAAAAACTAACTTTAATTAAATATGCTGCCCTGGGTGGCAAACCATCATTATGAAAGTCCAATCAAGACAAAAATAAGTGTAGAAGAATAAAAATATTTCAATGCATTGGCTGCATGACAGCTTACTTAATATCTAGATGGAAACAAAAGGTTGTGAGGCATGAAAAATAAATTACTTTTTAAATACATTACTGGAATGCCAGTCAAAATCAAGTATAAGAAAAACCAGAAGCACTCAACTCAAACCACTTCTCCTTGCACTGCAGTTCTAATTATAATATATTCAGCTTTATTAAAGTACCAAGTAACATGCTGAAAGTAGAAATCTATGTGATGCCCCCACTTGTAAAAATGTTTCTTATCCAAAAAAGACCTGCTGCCTGACAACTTGTTTCATGGGGAAAACATGATAAAAGTAAAAAATGAAAAGCAAGCAAGAAACAAGCTCAAGATACATTGCTTAAAAGATTACTGTACAGGTTATGGACCACACATGATTGGCATTCTGTTTAGTTTACGGGTAAAGTCTGCAGAGATGACTGGAAGTCTGCAACAAGTGTAATGAGCTTTTTAAAATAATGGAATCCTGTCCTTTAATACCCAAGGCTTATACATTATCTAGTCAAGTATTCTCTGCATGGCAACAACAGAAAGGCTTTCAATGTTGGCAATTCTTTAACAGTATGCTTATTAAAGCTTACTTGCATCTTACGATCTCAGACAAGCTTACCTTATGGTCATTAAAGCATTGCTACTTAAACACAGAGCAACAGGCACTTTGAGTAATAAGCATAAATCTGAGTAATAAGCATAAATCAACAATACAAAAATATGACAGAAACCAGACCATTCTGCAAAATCAAGGACAGATGAAAAGCCACTGTAGTACTTATGCAGTGTGTCCTCCCCATCCAAGGTAGATACAACTACTCCTTGCCTTGCTTGGACACATCCAGAGTCACTACATGGGGGAGTGGGGTGCAACAAGCATGTCACAATTTGAAATCTCTCTGGCTGACTGTGATGGCCCTGACACATTTGTCATACCTCTCAACCTCAAGAGCAAGAAATCTGGACAAAGCCATACACAGAAGTGGGACAAAGGCCCAAAAATAAGGACAATTTTTAAATATTGCTCTAATAAACTTAGAAAGATAATAGAATAGGTCTTGCATTAGTATGAATTTTCTGAAGGGTATAGAATCTGAAACTCAAATGTCTGTCATTTTCTAACTTCAGTCTTTAGTGATTTGTCACTAATTTGCCAAAAAAAAACAACTTTATGAAAAATGGACCAACAATGTGATGCAAAAATATAAAATAGACACACAATACAGCTGCTACCTGCCAAAGAAGGGACACTTTAATATTAGTACTGCTACCTTGAGCAGCTGACAAAATAAAAGAATCTACATGCATTTCAAGTAATCTATAACTCTGATTATTACAGTTATTTCTTAATTGTAAACCCTCCATGTTTTCTTCCAAAATTGCTATTTTGCGGAGGGATTATTAGGGGGAAGAGCAACATTTTGAGCCAAAAATTGGGGACAGTTGAGAGGTTGGCTATGCCTAATTCTATAAAGCAATTTATTTGCATGTACCTCTCAACCTGTTAATGCAGTAAATCTGAACAAGGCCAAATATATTGGGGCACATATAAACAGTACTAAAATTGCTCTTGTATAAATTGAGACAATTGATAGAACAGCTCTTACTTTAACATGCATTTTTCTGAAGGTTATGAAGTCTGAAACTTATTATTTAGTGACTTAATTCCTAAATGATTTGCCAGAAAACTACAAATTTTATGAAGAACAAACCAAAAATAAGAAGCAAAAATCTATTCATTCTTTGAAAATCTGGACAGTTGGGAGGTATAGTTCAGCTGGGCCTGTCTGAGTTTGCTGCCCTTCCCCCCTGACAAAATAATGGTTGAATGGAGCCTCTGCAGCCATTCCAATGAACCATTACTTGGCTATTTCACTCCATTTACCATAAACACTAATGTGCATACTGCTTTACTTCTATGATAAGTTGGACTTCATTTGAAAGTTTTATTTTGTATTTTACAGCACAAACACTAAGTCATCTGTTAAACAAAGCAATGCAGTCTCACAATGAAAACTTAGCATTAAAACTTCTCTGCCCTTGAAACTCACATTCATTGAAACAGCATTGAAACCCACATTCAAAGAAAATACATTTTGCCACTGGCAGATAAAGATTAATTTTGGGCTGTTTTCAAATCATAGGCCCCTTGCATATGAAACATACATGTGCTCTTTGATACACCTTCCTCATTGTACTAAAATTATATTCCTTGTACAATACAGTACACTTGTTAGAGGGTGTTTTAAATTTGTTTTGAACATTTTTCCAGTAAGCAATGAAACAAACCATATGCACCCATAATGGCAAAACTGCCCAGTTGAGAACATTTATCATAAAAAAGTCTACTCAGACTTCCACAGTCCACCATTATTAGTAAATATACACAATTCTACAGTCCACCATTATTAGTAAATATGCACAATTCCACAGTCCACCATTATTAGTAAATATGCACAATTCTACAGTCCACCATTATCAGTAAATATGCACAATTCTACAGTCCACCTTTATCAGTAAATATGCGCAATTCTACAGTCCATTATCAGTAAATATGCACAATCTCTGAAGTAAGTCATCTAAATAATTCCACATTAAAGAAATCTGTAACTAATGAAGCAGTTGCTGCTAGCAATCACCTTTATATTTCATGGTTTCATCGAAAAATAAAGTGTCTGTTGCCCCTCAGGAATAAATTGCCTATATTACATTAAAAAATGATAAGCTAGTAATAATATTGCAAGAGGAAATGGATGGCAAACTGATAACAGACTCATAGTTAGTATCTTCACCAAGGAGAACATTCTCAGTACGGCAGCATCCACCCCTTGGGGGAGTAGAACCCACAGCCTTTTGCATCACAAGCAAGTACACAACCTGTTGCGCTATAGTATTAACTAGGCAAAGCACTAAACTTCTATTCCCCTGCAGCTCTCAGCTCCTTGTAAAATCTACTCAATACTCAACTGCATCTCAACTTCACAGCTCAAGAAAACTGGAAAAAAACAAAATGTATTGGGGGGGGTCAAAAGCCCAAAAACCAGGGACACATTAAACATTGCTTGTATAATCTTGGAAAGTTGCTAGAATAAAATGTTGTGTTGCCACCATACATTTTACTGCCAAGGTCCCTGAGCAAAAAACAGTCAGAGTAACATACCACTATGCCACATCAGCTGCTTTGTAAAAGAGAGGAAGACTGAAACTTAAATGGCTATCATTTAGTGAATTCAGTTCTCACCATAGCTGTCAACCTCTTAGTACAAAACACCTGGACAAACCCAGTAATGAGGGAATACAGCCCTCAAACATATTCAGTGAATTCAGTTCTTGCCATAGCTGTCAACCTTAGCACAAAACCTGGACGATGCCAATAATGGGGAATACAGTCCCAAAAATAGGGACAAATTTAAAATATTCATCTTATAAACTTAGAAAATTGCTAGAAAAAAAGGTTGTGCTACTATGTATTCTGAAGAACATGAAGTTTGAAATTCAAATGCCGGTCAATTTTACTGCGGACAGAACAAAAACAATTTTCAGCAGAGACGCAGGGATTAATACTGCAGACACATCTTTGTAAAATGGCAGGGCACCAGAGCAAATCCACACAAACACAGGGAGGAGATGCAGACTCCACACAGAAGCCACCCCAACCAAGAATCAAACCAGAAAACCTATAGCTGTGAGACAACAATACTACCACTGCACCATCAAATATGCAAGGAATTAAACATTCAGAAACCTGAAGTCTGAAATTCAAATGCCTGTCAATTTTACTGAGGACAGAACAAAAACAATTTTCAGCAGAGACGCAGGGATTAATACTGCAGACACGTCTTTGTAAAATGGCAGGGCACCAGAGCAAATCCACACAAACACAGGGAGGAGATGCAGACTCCACACAGAAGCCACCCCAACCAAGAATCAAACCAGAAAACCTATAACTGTGAGGAAACAATACTACCACTGCACCATCAAATATGCAAGGAATTAAACATTCAGAAACCTGAAGTCTGAAATTCAAATGCCTGTCAATTTTACTGTGGACAGAACAAAAACAGTTTTCAGCAGAGACGCAGGGATTAATACTGCAGACACGTCTTTGTAAAACGGCAGGGCACCAGAGCAAATCCACACAAACACAGGGAGGAGATGCAGACTCCACACAGAAGCCACCCCAACCAAGAATCAAACCAGAAAACCTATAGCTGTGAGGAAACAATACTACCACTGCACCATCAAATATGCAAGGAATTACACATTCAGAAACCTGAAGTCTGAAATTCAAATAAATGCCTGTCAATTTTATTTAACATTTGTTTATCAGGACAGTCTGACTTGGAACAAAAAGACATTTTTCAGCAGAGACCCAGGAAGAAATAATGCAGGCATGTCTTTGTAACATGGGAGGACACAAAAGCAAACCCACACAAACACAGGGAGAAGATACAGACCCCACAAAGAAGGAACCCCAGCCAAGAATCAAAACTGAGAACCTGCAGTTGTGAGGCAACAATGCTACTACTACACCATCAAATATCAAGCATTGCAACATTTACAAACCACAGATATTATGAGGAACAGATCAGATCAAATATGAGGCAAAAATCTGCAATTTCTTTACAAATGGTGGTGGGTAGGGAACTCAAGTCTTTAACACCTGCATACAGGGTACAGGGTTCAAGCCTGAGGTATTCCCTACCTCACCACCATGAGCACCTGGGGCATTTTCACACACACACACACACACACACACACACACACACACACACACACACACACACACACACACACACACACACACACACACACACACACACACACACACACACACACACACACACACACACACACACACACACACACACTAAAAGCAGTACCATGTCCCATACACACACACTAAAAGCAGTACCATGTCCCATACACACACACTAAAAGCAGTACCATGTCCCATACACACACACTAAAAGCAGTACCATGTCCCATACACACACACTAAAAGCAGTACCATGTCCCATACACACACACTAAAAGCAGTACCATGTCCCATACACACACACTAAAAGCAGTACCATGTCCCATACACACACACTAAAAGCAGTACCATGTCCCATACACACACACTAAAAGCAGTACCATGTCCCATACACACACACTAAAAGCAGTACCATGTCCCATACACACACACTAAAAGCAGTACCATGTCCCATACACACACACTAAAAGCAGTACCATGTCCCATACACACACACTAAAAGCAGTACCATGTCCCATACACACACACTAAAAGCAGTACCATGTCCCATACACACACACTAAAAGCAGTACCATGTCCCATACACACACACTAAAAGCAGTACCATGTCCCATACACACACACTAAAAGCAGTACCATGTCCCATACACACACACTAAAAGCAGTACCATGTCCCATACACACACACTAAAAGCAGTACCATGTCCCATACACACACACTAAAAGCAGTACCATGTCCCATACACACACACTAAAAGCAGTACCATGTCCCATACACACACACTAAAAGCAGTACCATGTCCCATACACACACACTAAAAGCAGTACCATGTCCCATACACACACACTAAAAGCAGTACCATGTCCCATACACACACACTAAAAGCAGTACCATGTCCCATACACACACACACTAAAAGCAGTACCATGTCCCATACACACACACTAAAAGCAGTACCATGTCCCATACACACACACACTAAAAGCAGTACCAAGTCCCATACACACACACACTAAAAGCAGTACCAAGTCCCATAAACACACACACACACACTAAAAGCAGTACCAAGTCCCATACACACACACACACTAAAAGCAGTACCAAGTCCCATACACACACACTAAAAGCAGTACCAAGTCTCATACAATACACAAAGTAAAAGCAGTACCAAGTCCCATACAATACACAAAGTAAAAGCAGTACCAAGTCCCATACAATACACAAAGTAAAAGCAGTACCAAGTCCCATACAATTCACAAAGTAAAAGCAAGTACCATACACAAAGTATAAAAGCAAGTCCCAAACATTGTAAACGTAAAAAGCACCATACACTTACCTGTCCGTTTTCCTTCTCCATAATATCCATACATCCTGCCCGCGCAATACTCTGAAGACCTGCGAGATCCCTGAAAGCAAACCTCCCGACGAGACTGTTCTGACTGCTGCTGTTGCAGTCCGGCCCCGATGCATCATCCCAGCGAGTCTGTGCACTTTAAAAGTGCACAGACGTCTCCATGTGTTCCCTATGGGTCCTGCCGGACTGCCTGGAGCATGCGCATAGACGCATGCGTGTCGGGACTACTGTGCATGCGCGAAGTCCGCGAAAATTTAAAAAATGTTTTTTTTTCTATTTTTATTTCGTTCTGAGGGGGCTGCAGTCCGGCAGTCCGATAGCACGGGCCGCCCCTGGTAGGACATAATCATCATGTGAACTGAGCATCTTTTAAGCTGAAAGCATGGCGTAACTGGTTGGCTTACTAACACAGAGGAAGTGCTCATGTCTGTAGTGTTAGCAATCCACATTCACTTAGGGACTGGGAACCTAAGGGACAGCAAAGGGTAAGTAAAAGTGCTATAAACCTGCAAAGTACAGATACTCAAGTGAGTTAGTAAACGTGTATACATTCATGTGCACACACCTCAAAATAATCTTACTGTACTTAGGTTCTGGAAGCATAAGAACCCAAACAGCTGGGTAAAAATAATTAAAGAAAGACCTTACTTAGTAGTATGATGCATTCAGAGGCCTACTGCACAACTTTTATTCCCTAGTGAGAATAACAAAGTTGGCAGTGAAGAGAACACCTGGATCTTACAGCCAGCTAAGGAAGGGTGACAAAAACTGATATG
This sequence comes from Protopterus annectens, assembly GCF_019279795.1. Lineage (NCBI taxonomy): Eukaryota > Metazoa > Chordata > Ceratodontiformes > Protopteridae > Protopterus > Protopterus annectens. The sequence goes on along the minus strand of NC_056730.1, from coordinate 880,398,574 downwards.
ATTAATTGATACCTATGTTACATTAATAACAGAATACATTTTAACCTTAAATTTATGGAGGCTAAGAATCTGACCTTGCATTTGACAAGTTTTGCTTTCTGATGGTTGCTTTAGCTGTGTTTGTAATTCAGTTCACTTTGTTTTATTGTGTAATTATTATTAGTACTGCATTATTTTATGTCAATTTTATTATTGAATTTTCTTATATCTTTTATTCTTTAGCCTGCTGTGACTGTCTTGCCTTAATAATTGTATTGCTGTTTCCATCTTTTATTTTGTGCAGTGCTTGGGATCAAGCACTCAAACCTGAAGTTGAGCCTGTATAACTTAATCAAATTTGTCACAAAGTAATAATCCTATAATTCGAATATATATGAAAACAAAAGATGCATCCAAGTTGATTATGAATTATCAGTGCTTAAGATACTATCAGTAAGTACTTTTAACGTACTTATCCAAAATAAGGGATTTTCTGGCTAAACCAAATTCAACCTGTAGATTTCAAGCTAATTTTGAGTCAAAACAGATGTCAATTCCTGGAACTTCAGAGTTAAAAGTATAACTAATAACGTTCAAAAATTAACTAAATGCATGACTTGTTAAGACAGTGAAAGACTGCTTAAAAACAAACTAATGTCAAGTCCTTGGAATGAACTCAGATTCCAGAAACAGGTAACAGCCAGAAATCATGAATCAAAATTAAAACAGAACATACAAAATTTAACTTAACAAGTTTACTGATATAACACTAAGTCATATCAGATCTTGTTACCTGTAAAGCTGCTGCCACCAAAGAAAAAAATCCTAATACTAAATATTTGCCTTAACCTGAAATGGTCAGACTGCATATGATAAAAATGGTAAACAGCTGAATCTGCTTATCCAACTTGTTTAATAAACAGCAATAGTAAAATATTAAATATATTGCATCAAGGGGTATTTTTCCATTATTGGGGCAACAGTTCTAATGAGTTCGCAATGATCGCACAGCTGTTGCTGATGTGGGACGATTCTCCACTGAAAAGGGATTTCTCTTACAAGCATGAAGGCAATTACCTGAACCAACAAAAGACTGGAACTGGAAGCAAGGTGAAGAAACACCTTCAAAGTTTATTGTAAAACAATTATTCCACAGCAAAACACACTGAAAATACACCATGAACACCTTCTCAACCTACGCGTTTTCGTCACTACTGGACTTCATCAGATAAAAACAGCTGTTCCTAGTTACCTTTTATATGAATTTAAAAAACAACGAACCAATCTGGTTCAAGCCTTCAAAACACTTCAATTAATTACTAAATGTATACACTTTTTGAAAAATAAATAGGTTTAAAAGACCACAGTTGTTTCTTTTAATTTTATAAAATGTTCTTAAAACCTTTTTATATATATATAAAAACCTTTTAAAAAATCTTTTAACTTATTTAAATATATAAATATATAAATAAATAAATAGAATAAATAAAATAAATAGGATGAAATTTCATCATTGTAAACCTATGTGTTTTATGGTATTAATTTCATATAGCCAATGGTGCCATCTACTGGTTGCCTGGGTTATCACACCTTTCTTTTCATATTTTTTCAGCCCTTATTTTCAGAAGGGGCTGAATAGATATATACTCATTTAAGCCAGGTTTCCTATCAGCTTCTAAGGCTACTTGCCACCACAATTCCCTGTAGGCTATAAGTTCTTCCAGGGGGCCCCCTCTGTTGTTACCTGTTGCATGTCCGTCTTTTTATGTTGGGAAGACAGAAAGGTCACTTAAAAGAAGAATATATGAACACATCTATGATGTCAAGAAAGAAAAGGAAACAAATGCCATTTATAGGCATTCTAAGGTTTGTGTAGGGTCCAAATTTCAATTTTTTGTTTTGGATCAAATAGTGGGTAACAACAGAGGGGGCCCCTGGAAGAACTTATAGCCTACAGGGAATTGTGGTGGCAAGTAGCCTTAGAAGCTAATAAGAAACCTGGCTTAAATGAGTATATATCTATTCAGCCCCTTCTGAAAATAAGGGCTGAAAAAATATGAAAAGAAAGGTGTGATAACCCAGGCAACCAGTAGATGGCACCATTGGCTATATGAAATTAATACCATAAAACACATAGGTTTACAATGATGAAATTTCATCCTATTTATTTTATTTATTCTATTTATTTATTTATATATTTATATATTTAAATAAGTTAAAAGATTTTTTAAAAGGTTTTTATATATATATATAAAAAGGTTTTAAGAACATTTTATAAAATTAAAAGAAATAACTGTGGTCTCTTAAACCTATTTATTTTAAAAGGTGTACACATTTAGTAATTAATTGAAGTGTTTTGAAGGCTTGAATTAGATTGGTTCGTTGTTTTTTAAAATTATATAAAAGGTAACTAGGAACAGCTGTTTTTATCTGATGAAGTCCAGTAGTGACGAAAACGCTTAGGCTGAGAAGGCGTTCATGGTGTATTTTCAGTGTGTTTTGCTGTGGAATAATTGTTTTACAATAAACTTTGAAGGTGTTTCTTCACCTTGCTTCCAGTTCCAGTTTTTTGTTGGTTCGTGGTGATTGGCAACACCAATTTTGGCATAATTACCTGAACCAATTACAGATAGACAGTTTTGATTTTTACAGTTGTGTACCAACAGTTATTGTAGCATTTGAGTTGCTTACAGTATCCCATATAACATTTAGGCATTTCAGATACATAAAAGCAGTTGTTTTGTAAGTATTAAAGAAAAGTTAATAAATAGTTTAAAATCCCAGGACATGTGTCCTGCAATAAATAAAAAAATAATTACCTAAATAAATAAAAATGGCAAAATGGCAAAAGTGCCCAAAGTGGGACAGGTGCTAACCCTATAGTAAACTCTTGGACTGACGAGCCAAATGTGGTACAACTTCAAAATGCAAAATGCACTTTATTTGGAGTGTGTTTAGATTATTGTAGTCTCTCGTACTTTTTTACAATGCTATTTCCATGAGCTGTAATACAATTCATGACCACATGTGAAACGTAATATGAAAATCTGAGTCCAACCCAAAGAAAAGTTTCTTGCTGCCTATTGATACACACTATTTGTTGTACCCGCTAGGCTCTTCCCCTCTGAAGGAACCTGAAAGTACACTTTCGTCTGACTGTCACATTCCCAATTTTAAACACGGGTAGAGCGTAATAAATATGCATTTCCAAAAGCTTCAAGATGGGCTGCAAAGTACACACAATACAATTAAAGGTGATGCAAGTTCACAAACCTTCGTTATATCTTTCTCAAGAAGCAGTACACAAAGGAATCCACGGGTTGTTAATAATATGAAACGTGTAACAGCATGAAAAGAGTGACTATTTACAAGACTTATAAAAGAAAGTAAAAATAGAGACTAACTTCCTTTCATTGCGAGCATGTCGTAGGATTCCAAGCGCTCATTAGAACTGCTGCCCAGATAACGGAAAAGTACCCATTAAGGAAATGTTAACAAACATATATAGAAAATATAGTATGTGATGCAAAACATGAGCTATATGTATAAGTCAGTGGCCAGGTCTTTTCTGTAGGTATTTCATGGAAGAGGGTGAATGTTTATAAAAATAGTGAACAGCTGGAAAGTGTTCTTCCTGTTGCTGTTCTTTAAATCTAAATGTATTTCCCAAGGATTTTAAGGTGTCCACAGCTACAGAATGAAAAATGAAAATGAGAATGCAGTGTCCAGAATCTGAACTTTAGCATTCACATGACCTAGACAATCACACTTGTGCATAGTTGTGGCAGTTACAGGTTCCCAGACTGAGCTTTAGCTTTCTCAGGAGCTACCTCGTCATCTGCGTACAGAGGTGCCAGACATAGCTTCTCAGAGTGAGCTTTACCATTCTCAGGCAGATTCTCGGGAACTAGTCAATCAGATCTTTTTATAGATGTGCCACTTATGACTGCTCATGCTGTTGAATTTACTATACCATAAGTTAGTTCCTGAAGACTAATACATTCAGCAGTCTTCATTTTTGCCAGTAACTCTTTGAAGCTTCCTCGACTGGGAATCAAACCAGGGCCGTGGCAGTGAGAATGCTAAATCCTAACCGCTAGACTACCAAAGACTCCCATTTGTTTGCAGTCTCTTAAATTATGATCTCCAACACAGAAATCTGAAAGGACAGCATGCAAGTTAACCGAACTGTCAGTGCTTAAGAAATTATCGATATAAATGTTCTTGCCATAACTGTCCAACCAACTCTCTTCCCTAATGCAGAGTAAAGTACCTGCTGGGATGGAAGACATACTAATCCTCTTAGAAGATACAGGCACCTAACACTGTGGAGACTGATTTCAAATTATAGCAAAGAAATGAATTTCCGTATCAAAAATATATAACTGTAAGCAGCAGACCTGTGAGCTTGTGGCTGAATATGAAGATGCATAGAGTTTTTCTTCCATAAGTGCCAGAATGTCTTGAACAGACAGGGTACTTTTCACACAGATTCTTGGACCTTCAGCATTTGTTATAATCTCCTTTTATTTCAAGGTTACCCCAGTGAAGATACCAAAGGTCCAACCGTCTCATATAAAACACGTTAATGTAAAACAACAAGCTTTCAAGTCTCCAAAACTCTTCCTCAGTGTTACAATAAATTACTGAATTAACATCATACATTTATTTACTAAACCAGCCTATAAAGCCAAAGATAATGATCACGTGATATTTAAATAGCAGCATTAATGGAAGTAAAAAACTATCCCCGGGATTCATGAAGCTTGCGCCAGGCGCAGGCGTAGCGTAGGCGGTATAACGCCAAATATGGCCGCCGAGCGATTCAGGAATGAACGTGCACTACCGGCATACACCAGATCTGCGCAGCCCTCGGCTTAGGTATGCTAATCACCCCATGTGCAGTGCCGCACCATGCAAATGAAGGTACACAGCGATTCAAGAAGTGGTGCAGGTGTAGCATAAGCCCACAGAAATGTAAACCAAAAAACACGGTTTACATTTTTCCAAACAGAACATCGGAGCTATGAAAGCGGACCAGACTCATGTATTACAAAGTTAACATATGCCAATGGCTAAATATACAGCCAATGGCATAAGAAAAGATGCACAACACCTAAAAAACAACATTTAATGTCATGTCCACAGTAACGCAAAGTACAACCGCAGGGCATGTGTGCGCAAACGGGAACACAAAGAAAATATATACAAATGTCATAAAATCGCAATGTAATACAAATCATGATTTCACCATAATACTCAATGGTATGCATGGTACACCACAACCAAGCTGCAAGGGTTGCTAAGGGTCTGTGACAGTGTTCAGTACAGTAACTAGGAATTAGTAGTCAATGCCATGCAAATGAGGCAGGTAATAGTGAATCGCAAACGTCCCGCCGGACTAAGGATGTACCATAAGGCGCAGTGCTACAACACCGAGGAGTGGTTTAGAGGTATATATATGACATCAGCAGTGGGGTGTGCCAACATAGCTGTAAGCACATTGGAGCAATGCAAATCCAGCCTGGCCGTTGCTAAGCAAAGCCACAGGACAGGGGTGGGGAGGTAGGTATAGCGTTGTTTAGCTGAGAGCACATATGGTGCCCGAAAGCACATGTGTACTGGGATGAAAACGTGCCCGAAACCTGGTAAACGGACGCACGCGCTGCGCACCATAGCTCAAACAGGAAGGTCAGGGGAAGAAAATAAGGAAATGCCGCAGTAGGGTAACTGGAGTACAACTGAGCAATTAACACCTATTAACTCACAGCGGGCAATCGACGGCAGCTGACAAGTCTGCTTGCAGAAACCTGCAAAACAGGATAGGGGAGGTGTCGGATTGCAAAGAAAAGAGAACTGTCATAGCAGAGCAAAGCAAACCTGCAGTACACCGGCCATAGAACACATTACGCAAGATAAGCCAGGTTTAGGAAAGTACAAATGAAAGCAGGCTGCTGGATGCATGCCAGAAAATGGGAGGTGAAACGTGAAGAAATGTAAAGGGAAGGGCAAGAAGTAATCCACGGTAGCCAAATGTAATTCAACACCAAAGGCACCACAATAGTAGTTCCTGTCGTAAAACACATAAGATACCCTGTAGCTACGATCGTACATACACACCCTATGACATCATCAGTATTCACAGCACAATAGTATAAAGTGTGAAAGCACCTCACACACACCTGTGTATTCCCAAACACTGCACCATACGTGTAAACATACGGGGAACTTTTACAATGTACATGTTGGGAGCTGCCATAGCTGTGATTCATCACCATGTGTTAGTGACTGAAGGTGTTGTGGAGGATGATGCTGACAACCACCGCAGGCCCCGGAGGAGGAGACAAGTGATCAGACCAAGGGTAACCTACCAGGGGCTACATGATCTGGAGATAGTAGAGCGTTACAGGGTGGACAGGGACATCTTACAGCAAATAGTTGAGCTGTGCCGGCCATGCCTGAGATTCAGAAACAACAGAGGGGAACCCATCCCAGTGGACATGAAGGTATGTGTAAGCTTGCGAATACTAGCCACAGGTACCTTTCAAAGGCCTACTGGAGATATAATGGGGATCTCACAGACATCAGCATCCAGGGTACTACACCAGTTCCTGGATGCCATGTTACCACATGCCAATGAGCATATATACTTCCCCCAAACTCAGGAGGAGTTGGCCAGCAATATGTGTCTCTTCCACCATGTGGCACACTATCCGGAGGTACTGGGTGCGATAGACTGCACGCACATACATATCAAGTCACCACCCGGTGAGCATGGTAGGCGCTACATAAACCGCAAGGTATACCACTCCATCAACTGCCAGGTCGTGTGCAATGCCCAGGGCATTATCATGGATGTGTGTGCTGGCAGCCCTGGAAGCTACCATGACTCCCACATCTGGCATGCCTCACAGCTGTATCAGGTATTTGTCAGGGAGGACATCCCACATGGCCACCTTGTGTGGGATGCTGATTATGCACTGGAGCCGTGGATGATGACTCCCATCAGAAATGCACACACACCCATGCAAGAAAGTCATAATGAGGCACACGCACAAACCAGAATCATCATAGAGCGTGTGTTCGGGATGCTGAAATCACGGTTCCGTTGCTTGGACATATCTGATGGAGCCTTGCAGTACTCTCCAGGCACATGTGCCCACATCTTCATAGTATGTGCCATGCTACATAATATGATCCTGCGGAAACAGCTGCAGCAGGGACATAATGGTGAAGGCCCTCACAGCCCACCACAATTGCCAAGGCCATCACAGGCACAGAGGGATTCAGACCATGAACACCCTGTGCCAGCCCCAGTAGGCAGATGGAGGCGTGCCCAATATGCCTACGCCTTGGCAAAGAGGGAACGTATCGCACATACTCTGACAGTGTAGGCCCCTACGGACTGACACACCTCTCCACCTGCACACACAGTAAAATGGATGGCACACACACACGGCCACCTGTAAATTGTTATGTATAGGTGGCCTACTGTGTGAATCCTACATAGGCAGCCCTCAACCATTGCACACACAACAGCTATTGGAACAAGAAATGTCAACACCTGAACAGTACATGCACCTATCAGCATATGTTAGTACTGTATGTATAGGTTCCTAGGTACATCGATAGGTACACGCCCGATTGTCAGAGACCATTCATCAATTGAGGCAAACAGTGTCTGCTGTCGCCACCACATCAAGTAACCAACTGACCCTCAGTGGAGCAGAGCCAATTGCGGGATCCATGTGTGTAATCACTGTTCTCCACACACTCTGCATTGATTCCCTGGTGTGTAAATGAGGGGCTCCATACAATGTAATCATGTATGTAGTGGCAAAGCATGGGGTGTACCCATGACAGGTATCTGTCACCCCAGCATGCTCCACCTATGGTTGTGTGAATGTGTAGCACATTATAGTGTGTGGCTCACTGTGACATACATTCCCAATGCTGGGGCACATCCATTAAACATCACTTGGACATACCATTAATAGGTCTCATCCATATGTAAACTAACTGAGTTACCCATTTGATTGCAGTATGGAGTAACAGCCGTAGTACAGTCCACATACAAAACGCCATAACACATGTACAAATCCCAGATGCCCAAGTGGTAAATGCACTGACTGTTGTGCATGTTCCCGGTACCACGTCCTGCAAGGGACGTTACGTAATCCCGAAGGCACGAATAATGGATGGTGGATGCAGGTCATCAGATCAGGTTTAGCACACGTTAATGGGAATATGCGTTGCCCAGTGCTGGTAAGCGTCGTTTAAACATGACTATACGGATATGCGCAAAATAAGGCTAAGCTTCTCTGAATATCACGCAGATCACGGTCAATGATGTCCAGAACAGGTGAAACTAGCATTATTCACCCCTATACTAATAGTGCCTGCTCTGAAGGGTAAAATGACCACTACCAGGAGTAGAACATGCAATCATGTACACAATCACCTAACACTAAGCTACCCAAGATGTACCAACGGCAGGTGTGTAATGTGACAGGTTCAAACACAAACGTGCAGAGTCCAGGAAACAGTATACACTGACATGTACACAATGAAAGGTGTATTCTCCCTCTCACTCTCTCTCTTACATATATATATATATATATATATATATATATATATATATATATATAAAATAGAGATAGAAAGGGAGATAGAGAGATATATGTTGATATATACGGATTCACCTATATCTGCAAATATATAGATAGGTCAATGACATGTACACAAACATGGAGGTAGAAATAAATAGGATACTGCCAACTATGGAATGTGTCACATACCGACATGCGTAATCACGAGGCTTAATGACCGAAAGAACACAGTACCGGAACACTGGAACCGCGTATAATATTATCACGATATTAAGGGACATTTAGTTATCGCTGCCGGTGTTGCAGTCCACGTAGGTACTGTGTTCAACAGTGTTTGTAATTGCTGTAGTCTGTGTGTGTTGAGGGTGCCGCGTGCATTTCCATGGGACTGTAATATGTGTGTGTGTGTTTGCATCGTGTGTCTGTTAGTGCTAACGCAGTATGGTAGGTGTGGTCATAGTTGGCCGTAGGCATACGGTACCACCTGTCCCACTTTAAGAGGGACAGCCCCTCCCTGGGCCGTTGTGTACTAACAAAAAATATTAAAAAGGGCAAATGTCTGAGATTGTAGGACATAATTATGTCCCATATATTATGTAACAGTTGCATTAAATAGTTATGCCTGTATCTACAAAACATAAACATTGCATGAAACATGATAAGTAGCTAAAGTGCTACAAGAATAAGTATGTATTCAGGATAAAAGTATGTTCTATCCTGTGTACTGACCATGGGTATGTGTCGGCCTGTAAACACCGATGTGTGTCCTGCAAATGTCCCACTATGGCCATTTGAAAAGGTGGCAACCCATGCCAAAGAGGCTCAGTAACCAACACAACTGCAATGAGTGTAAATATTTGTGACAGAAATACACGAGACAGCTGTCATTTAGTAACATTCCTTTACATATCGCTGTATTTCCGGAAGTATGGAAGTATCAACTTCACCTGCATACTATATAGAAACCAATTAACAATGGCTCAATGTATAAGCCCGTAACAACCATAGTTCAGTCTACTAAGTGATAGGTCTTCAATTAGGAAAGGAGCCCACGCACATATATGGAATATGTAGGAATGCAGTCCCCACAAACCTTTATATGCTATGTACATCCACCTACATCTCCCCCACACCCGAAACAATTGCAATACAGACTGTAATAACATCACTAACATCCACTCACTCAATTACATCTGCAGAACCATTAACATACCTTGTGAGAGACACATTTGTAAAAGCACCATGTGAAATCGTAGCTGCTGTATAATGGAACAGACGGCGATGTTACAGGATTTGCTTGCAATAGTCCCTTATCAGATGGTTGAAATGACAGGTACACTCACATGTAGAACCACATACTCTAGCCGTCACACACAATCCATGGGGGACATGAATTCAAAATATCCGTGTCTCTACAAATATCAGTTACAATTCTTCACAACAAAACACATAAAGGCCGTCTCCCTGAAGGTAGGTCAAAAGGGCAACACCCAAGTGGAGAATTAAATTATACCCCACTGTTGCCGCGTACTTGGCGAATGGAGTAGCTGCACAGCTGATGTGCATGTAATAATTTACTCAGGAACACCAATTGGTGGCAGGAAACCACATGTTACAGGTATCGACGTATATAAGGATGACTTGCCATACATTCAAACTGTATGCTCATACCATAGAACCGTTTAAACAGTAAAGGTGTAAGAGAGATATTTACAAAGATTCGGAACGCTAACAAGGTATGTAGAACACTCAGTATGTTAGTGTATGTAGAGCCTGTTTTGTATTAATTAAAAGTGTACACAATGCATAAAGTGGGAAAAGTCTTGTTGAGCATAGCAAAGCTTGTGGAAATTGTGTGTCCTGCTGTGGGCCACAAGGTAAACATCACAAACACCACAAGGGATGTTACATGAGGGCTTTCAACAGAACAATTCCACACCACCCGCCATTCAGTGGTAGGGTATGTCCAACAAGTACGTGCCATAGCAGTGGATAGTATATGTTGATATACTGTCACAGTAGGCATGTGTATGGGCATATAATGACAATAACATGCCTAAGGTGGTCTTGCTGTGCAAGTATGCTTTGCATTATGGGATAATGTGTAAAATATGTGTAATGTACAGTATTGTAGGTAGATATGTCAGATATTCTACACAGCACAACTGTTATATCATGCAAACAAAAGGTATCGTCAATTGGCATGTACGATACACAATAACAGGATACATATGGCTTGTAGTCACGGGACACTGTAACAGCATGATAGCTAATCAAAATGGAAGAGCAACTCAATTAACCATGCACAAAGGACATGTAATAGCTTCATAGGTACATAGTGAGGTACTATGCTGTCTGGCAAGTCTATGTGTAAGCCCAACTACAGTGTTTACACCGGCGGCACCTCTCTAGGGTAGTGTCCTGTCTGTGAACAGCAGAGCCATGTGTTACCTGCACCTCTGTACAGTACAGCCACTGCAGTGATCCCTGGTGTATCAGTGTGACCGCCTACAGAGTCACCTATGATCGGTGTGTTGGGTATGTTATAACACCCTTTTGGCTGTAGTTGATGGGCACACATGAGTCTGTGGGCTATAAGTAATTGTTGTTGTGTTTGGTAATGGGGGCTGCCTCTGGTGCCTACACAGAGTATGGAGAGGTTCTGCAAATGTCGTATTCATACTATGTGTGGCCTGTGATGGTGGAGATCTAGTGAGACTATGTGATGAGTGGGGTGTGTTGCAAATGTTAAACGTCCCCACATGAATGTCAGGTCCAGTCTGGGTTGGTGAGAGCATTACCCCCAGCATGGCTACATATGTGCATCTCCCACAGGCTGTAGTGTCGTATGTTGGGAGGTGAGCATTGACTGTGTACATGAGACAATTTCTCTATTGCCACATGTTTGCCATATTCATCATATAGACAGGCAACAGCACTGGTACGTGACACTTGGACATGCCTGTATATTCAACCATGTCTCACAAGATATGTGAGTTACGTGTGTACAACAACTGTTGTACTGTAAACAAGCTGGAAATGTAAGGACAGACAGTGTACTTGTACGACATAAGTTGGAATGGGTGCTATAGTAATCAGTAGCTCATGAAGTGCTCACATGTTCTGAACAAGTGCTGAGCATGAATATGCAATACAGATAGGGTGTTGGATAATATCAACCCACTGCAACCCACAAGTGAAGAAGACAGTCATAATTGGAGGCACTGCACTATTACCCTGCTGAGTATGGTCTGCAAGTCTATGAACCTTTATCAACGTAGATGTTAGCAGTACAGAAGTAGATGACAGTATGGATGATTTCACACTGCATAGCATACCTGTGACAGGTCATAGGGCATCATCACCCATACCGTGTTCCAGCTACACTGAATATACTAGATGTACCTTTGTATGTCACAGGAGTGTTCTATCAGTGGCCTGTTGACAGAAGCAACACTACAAAAGATGTCTGAGTGACATGTGCATATCACACCAGTGGCAGCTACCATAAAACAGAGTTAATGTTGTGTACTCCCCCCTCAGTGTAGCCCATACCACACAGACAAATGGGAGGCATCTGTGTATGTAAGGATGTGAATGTCCATGACCTAGGAGCAATAGCTGTCTCAGTGTTGTGGACAACATACAGAATGGGCTTTGTGGGTGAGGTGTGTGACATATGTGGATAATCTGACAGCTGATGATAGCATTGTCACCGCTAGGTGAATAACCCTGTACCCATTAACTACCACCTAGGCAGCGGTCAACATTTTGGACACTGTGTAAGGGATGGTGTTATGCAGTTCACCTCCCTGAGTTGGTGATGTCTCCAGGCCTATTAGGTAGTCATACGAGGCACCCATGTCATGACAGGGTGCCATCCATGAACATGGAGATCATTGCACAGGCATACTCAGCACTCAGGTGACCAATATCGGATCACATATCATCTTTAAGGGGTATTGGCCATGCGTGGATGGGCGATACCAGCCTTCACAATCCTCACTTCCACTATGCAGCATGCTGGCTACCATGCATAAAGACATGTGCTACACTGTGATGTTGGACATGCTACACATACATATCCTAATCTGAAAGACATACGTCATGGACAGCCACTGTCCTACTACAAGGATCGCCACATGCTGGACAGATCCCTGTGCCATACATGTTACATACTCCTGCCATACCATGCAACCCTGTCCATCAAAGCTGCACATGTTATCTCTGTCATACATGGTGCGATGACCGCATGGTAAATGTATTATTAACTGTCTGGATCAGTAATGTGGCACTGATGCACCTTGCGGTGGCAAAATGGCTGTCAAATACTGCTAGAAAACCTTGCCCGTACATGCCATAGTTGATAACCATCCCTGCGAATGACATCTGGCTAGCCATTGTCCCATGTCTATCACGTGCAACACAGGCGATACGTGGCAGGATGTTGAACTGCTGTACAGTGCTGTGTAGATGTATATGGCAAAACACATGCATGTAAAGGTTTCCGTGTGTATGTGTGCATTGTCACTGCTCATGTCCATTAAGGCAGTGTATGTGTTGATATGTGACATATACACAGCATCAAGGTCAACAGCATTATTGTGGACACATCCAGGCATGTGCTGATAGGTAAGAACACCAGTACAGGCAAACAGACATGCCCACATCAAGACAGCATTCACATGGAGTATGAACAATGTAATGAGGTGACACACATATATGGTGATAATATCCAATGCATAACGGGTGTTACATGTGTGTGACACAAACATGTTAGTCATGTCAGTGTCATGGCGATTTGCAACGATAACTGTTCAGATGTACTAGATTTAATACAAATGTATGTGCAGCTGTATCTCTGAACATCTCTGTGATACTGTGACCTGTCTCCATCATTATGTCTTCCAGATAATGCCTCGTTCACGCCTGCCAGCGTATAGCCGCCAGGAGGATGATGCCCTCATCCCGCACCTCCATGAGAACTATGAGGTGTTGTTCAGCCATGTGCCACAGCTTGCCCAGCAGCGTGATGACCTGTGAAGGAGGGTTAATGATGTGGGTGGCCATAACCGCACCTACCAGCAGGTGCGCAGACACTGCATGGACCTGATAAGACATGCGAAACAGCGTGCCAATGCAATCGCCAGGGAACAAGGTGGAACAGGTGGTGGCCCACCAACCCAGCCCCCACTCACACACACCGAGGAGCTACTGGCCAGCCTGGGGACACCCTCAGAACAGCATCCACAAACACTAGCTGCCATCGTGGAGGTGGGTGTCTCCCAACCAATGAGCCTGGAGTTGCCTGGTAAGTCACTACTGCACATATGACTATTATATCCCATTTAGTTGCATGTGTCACTGTACAATATGTAATGTAACATCATATGCAAGGTATGTTTACACACATGCCGCATACTACAGTATGCTACCCTTTGTATGCACACATGTGCATACTATATGCTATTGTACAGGCAAATGTGTTAACATGCACAGTGCACCCTGTGGCTGTCATACAGTCATGGATAATGTTCAAACTGCTGTGTCACCCCTATACAGGTACCTCTGGCGTGCAGCACAGACATCAATCCATTGCAGGTGAGACAGTTATCAGTATCAGGCATGTTAATGCATATATCTATATGCTATGTGGCCAGTTAACACATGTACACATAATGTATGGTCCAGTCATGATATACAGGTCGCATCTTTCATCATTCACACTGGCTACCCATGTGCAATATATACAAACTAAATGAAACACCGACATGAAACCACAGTACCTGTCATTGCTAGATGTGTGGACAGCTGTGCATACAACGGTGGAGGTGTTCAATGTTGGCATATGTACTATACATTGGAACAACACATGTGTGGTACGCAAACAGTACCACACAGTGAGCTGGGATATGGGCAGCCCACAGGAGTCACCATTGTGTAACATGCCCCTGCAATGGGTGCACACATTGTGATGTGCCATCTGACATGTCCCAGACATGTAGTGTTCCGGCTGCAATATTGTCTCACTATCCCATAGTACATACCCCACATACCAAACATACAACCCATTGTCTGCATAGCCCTGTGGACAGTGACATATCTGACATCTATGGGTGTATGTCATATGGGACAACACAGACATGTGAGATAGATGGCCATCACAAACATTTGGCCAACACATGTTCACACATGGCCATGGAGGATGGCCAGAGACATGTAGCCACACAGTAGTTGTGATGTGTATACACCCTGTTGAACATTGTCCACACATGGTCCAACTATAGCTTTAGTTGACTGATTATATAGTTGATGTGGAACACTGGACATCCTAAACGCCTGTGCACAGCAAGTGGAGGTGTCACTTAATACGACCATATAAGATGTGTTGAACATCACGACTGTGTCATAGCATGACAGTAATCACCTGTACAGCTTCCACAGACATTAACACCACATCAGGCCACAGATACCGTACATTTCCCTTGCTGCTGTAGGACATCAGTGTCAGCCATGCACCTCGTGTGTGCGATACATTAATGTCATGTGGGACATGGTGTATTGACAAGTCTGCCATGTGTGGACATGTTCGCCAGGCAGCTAAGACTTTGTAGTAGTTGTACAGGGGTGTCATCCATAGGTCTTCCAGTGACCTGTCACATGACACAGCATGGTTTGGTGTGTATACACCTCAGCGACGTGGGTCACAATCCACAGTTATGTAATGTGTATGCACACAGTTATGGCTATGCACTGTGTGCGTATTACACACTGTATAGCACTATAGATGCCTCATGATGCCATGCAATGGCACAGTGTCTGTACTTCACACTGTATAGCAATGTAGACGCCTCACACTACCCTTCAATGCTCATGCACATTTGCTAAAAGTGCATTCTATCTGTATGGCATACAGACAACACTGCAATGTGATACCCATTACAACGCTGTACATGTGTCAGGACACCATTGTGTCAGACATGTATGCATGTCAATGCACACATCAGCAGATTACATGTCAAGGTCACTTCAGCCATGTGTACTGTTAACCTGTGCTGGTCCACATGGTGTATCACAGGGATGCATGCTTACTACCATGATTGTGTGAATTGCATGGCTGCTGATATGGCACCTGCTTGCTGTCATGTGCACCCCAGGGAGTATGCTAACTACCACTATTAATGTCTGAGCTGCATGCCGTCTGCTGTATCACATGCATGCTTCATGCTGTCTGCTACTGATATGACACCTGCTTGCTGTTGTGTGCAACCCAGGGAGGTATGCTAACTACCACTATTAATGTCTGAGCTGCATGCAGTCTGCTGTATCACATGCATGCTGCATGCTGTCTGTCAAATCACATGCATGGTGTGTCTGTGTGTCTGTGTGTCTATTGTAATGTAGAGTCTTTTTTTGCATTCACAGGTGATGTAGGTGCGTTACCCTCCTGCGGTCCATCTGATGTTAGTGTCCCCACAGATACTAGCAGTGATGAACATATGCATGAGGTACAGGCAGGGTTGTCAGGGGCTGAATCTGTGCCAATGGTTGCCGTCCCAGCTATGTCCCCCTCTTCCCCGCACACAGTGCTCATGCCAACACATACCCCATCACCAGTGGCCATAGAGGAAGGACAGTCAGCGTGTGTTAGCTTGGAACAGGAAGGTGTGGTGGCTACAGAAGGTGTGTCTCCACACTATGGTGTCAGTGTAATTACTGCAGATGTGCCACACAGGCATGTGGCCAGTGCTGCTTGTAGGAGGACCTCTGGCAGATATGCACCTGCAGGATAGAGCACAGCAGCTGGTGTCACCAGACGCATGTTCCAGACTATAATGGCGGCACAGGCACGTGCTGAACGGCAGAACAGTGAAGGGCAGAGGCTTCAGAGGGCTGCTATCCGTACTCTAAGCGACAACATCCAGGCATTGGCAAATGCTCAACAGCAGATTGCTGATGTTCTGGACAGGCGATTGGGTGACATGGTTGGAATCCTTGACCGTGGCATGGCAATCCGCAAGCGTGAGCTGTCTGTGCTGGAACATCTGGTAGGAGTGAGGCGTAGGCCACGTGGACGTAGGCCAGCTACACCACCTAGTGCAGGTCAACGTGAATGAGCCACCTCATATGCCTGCTCCCATAGTGCCGGTAGCAGTAGCAGTGCAGCTGGTGCTGCGCTGTCCACACCAGGACACAGCAGGCCATGGGGACTTGGCCCTGGACGTTCCCAGTGGGGACACGGTTCCAGTGGACAAGTGTCATCGGACAGTAGCCAATCTGTAGCTCTGCCTGGTAGTGCCCGTGCAACCCCTGGCAGGCACAGATCACGTGGCCGTGGCCGGACACAGTCAGCTGTACATGCTGGTCTGTCAATAATACCCCTGTGTAGGCATGACAAAAGGCAGAACTGTGTGCACACATACACGCACACAGCAGAAACATCTATAGGGCACCGCAACACCCACATGCATATCGACCACAGTATGTCTCTTGGTAACAATGGTAACAGCATGTTGGTAATTATGCTCTGCTTCCCTCCTTAAGGTCCAATTGCATGTGCCATTACTTTACAGTGTTTGCAGTTGGAGTGCATTGTTGTATGTTCACAGTATGTGTCTTGGTAACAACAGTAACAGCATGTTGGTAATGATGCCCTGCTTCCCCCCTTAAGGTCTACTTGCATGTGCCAATAAGTAGCAATGTTTGCAGTTTCACATGTTTAAATGTGGAGTACTCACAGGCATGTATGGCAATACCAGCATGCTATACGTAGCCTCAACCTCACTGTTAGAAAGGCTACCATTCCACAGATATCCACAAATCTACTGATCCAGAAGCATGTGGGCTGTTTAATAGGCTGCAGTGGCTAGAGACGTGACATCCATACCAGGTCACATCACAGGTATGCTGACATGGTGCGGGGGGTTTACACAGCAGTCTGGCCAATGATAACGTTATTGGCCACTTGATAGCATGAGGCCTCACTGTGTAGCAGTAATACCCTGTCACATTACAGGATGAGAACACACACAGACATACACAGAAACACACAGTAACATGCCCACACTCACGGGGTCAACAACACTATAATGCACACTCGATAGTGTTGAGGTGAGGACCCCTGCCTATGTGGTAATCACCCTCACAGTACTGTGCATCCACACGATGCGACACAGAGAATGAACATGTACAGGTAGCCAGTAAGGCTGAGACCGATGGCATCAACAGGGTAGTAGACTGCATCACCATGAGAGGTTAGGGATCCTGTCTGTTCTGTATGGTAGCATACACCCACACTCCATGCACCAGACAGCCATACATACATACACACACACACTGTGGAGTCCACAAATGTCATTCACATACAGATAGCTGACATGTGTGTGATACATACACCACCCCTGCCTACGTCATGCTTTCCACACTGCAGTAGGTACAGATCTCTACAACAGTGTACAGGGGTGTGTAACAATTGGGATATATTCCCCACCATATGTGGCATATATTTTCACACAAGCAAACACACATGGCAGTACTGTGAATGATACACCTGCTATATGATGATACGTCTGACAGACATGCAGCAGTATTGGCCGCATTATGTGTACCAACGCTACCTTCGGCAATTGTGCTGCTATATGCACACGGGAGGATGTAAGTGTTACAGGTGTCAAGTGACTTACAGTCAGTAACACCCTGACCACTGTGTAGGTTGTATGTCTTCACCGTCAAGTAACAGTAACATAGCGTACTGTTTGCACATGTAATGGTAGGATGGCTTGTGACACACCTGTGAGCCGTCTTCGGCAAACATCCATCTGCAAAGGTGGATCACCACTTTATGTACACACATCCATCCATACCTGATGTACATCCTACCGTACTGTCAGTATTTCACCATATACAGGTGTCAATGATGGGGCTGCATTGCAACTGCATGTTGTAGTTAGGCACAGATGAATTACATACATCAGCTACTGCACATGCATGGTAGCTGCATGCACACCACTACATGTACATGTGTGTTGGTCCTACATGCCTGTCATGTAGCCATATTTGTATGCATTGCAAATGGTGGACATGTGTGATGACATACATAACACATGGACTGTTGTATGATATGATGATTGTCATGGGTAACTAGTACAGAGGGAATGTTACTTCAGTCAACATTGCTACCTTATGTACTGTTAGCATTCAACCGCCATGGACCTACCTTCCACGTGCATGCGTGTGATTGCTGTAGCCACTTGTCTGCACGGAGGACAGCAAAAGCTATGCTATGTATATATATGTGTTGTGTGTGTGTGTGTGTGTGTGTGTGTGTGTGTGGTCCATGTACATATCCACTGCGATTACATGTATGTCGTATCCAAACATGTGTGTTCTTTGGTGTACAGCGACGGTCATCTGTTACAGTTGTGTAAGACCCAGGGCCCCTGTTATGTGTATAGCCGACCTGGTTATGAACAGTGGTATCATTGCATTGCATAACACATGATGGAACCCTGTCAGTACATGTGTAGTCTGCACAGTTGCTGTAGACCTATGTACAGTCCATTGGTCATGAGTCACATGGTGTTGTGGTAATGTATGGATGTGTGTTGCTGGTCCAAGGACATGGTGATGTCTGAGGGCTACATAGTAGAATGCGGCATTTACCTCTGTGATCTGCACCTGAGACATCTGTGATGGCTCTTGAGTGTGTACTGGTCAGTACATGTGAGTGGCCTTCATGTACGTGGACACAGTAACACCATACTGTGCCATTCCGTGTTTACAATCTGCGTGCTAGTCCAAGGACATGGTGATGTCTGAGGGCTACATAGTAGAATGCGGCATTTACCTCTGTGATCTGCATCTGAGACATCTGTGATGGCTCTTGAGTGTGTACTGGTCAATACATGTGAGTGGCCTTCATGTACGTGGGGACAGTAACACCATATTGTGCCCTTCCTTGTTTACAATCCGTGTGCTGGTCCAAGGACATGGTGATGTCTGAGGGCTACATAGTAGAATGCGGCATTTACCTCTGTGATCTGCACCTGAGACATCTGTGATGGCTCTTGAGTGTGTACTGGTCAGTACATGTGAGTGGCCTTCATGTACGTGGGGACAGTAACACCATACTGTGCCCTTCCGTATTTATAATCCATGTGCTGGTCCAAGGACATGGTGATGTCTGAGGGCTACATAGTAGAATGCGGCATTTACCTCTGTGATCTGCATCTGAGACATCTGTGATGGCTCTTGAGTGTGTACTGGTCAGTACATGTGAGTGGCCTTCATGTACGTGGGGACAGTAACACCATACTGTGTCCTTCCGTGTTTACAATCCGTGTGCTGGTCCAATGACATGGTGATATCTGAGGGCTACATAGTAGAATGCGGCATTTACCTCTGTGATCTGCATCTGAGACATCTGTGATGGCTCTTTTGTGTGTACTGGTCAGTACATGTGAGTGGCCTTCATGTACGTGGGGACAGTAACACCATACTGTGTCCTTCCGTGTTTACAATCCGTGTGCTGGTCCAATGACATGGTGATATCTGAGGGCTACATAGTAGAATGCGGCATTTACCTCTGTGATCTGCACCTGAGACATCTGTGATGGCTCTTGAGTGTGTACTGGTCAGTACATGTGAGTGGCCTTCATGTACGTGGGGACAGTAACACCATACTGTGCCCTTCCGTGTTTACAGTCCGTGTGCTGGTCCAAGGACATGGTGATATCTGAGGGCTACATAGTAGAATGCGGCATTTACCTCTGTGATCTGCACCTGAGACATCTGTGATGGCTCTTGAGTGTGTACTGGTCAGTACATGTGAGTGGCCTTCATGTACGTGGGGACAGTAACACCATACTGTGCCCTTCCCTGTTTACAATCCATGTGCATGCAAGACAGCCCTTTGCTACTACTAAGTGTGTGAGCATACCCAGTACGCCGTTGTGTAGATGGACACACAGTGCATTCCAAACTGTGCCCTTCTGTGTTTAGAATCCGTGTGCATGCAAGACAGCCCTTCGCTACTACTAAGTGTGTGAGCATGCCCAGTACGCCGTTGTGTAGATGGACACACAGTACATTCCAAACTGTGCCCTTCCATGTTTAGAATCCATGTGCATGCAAGACAGCCCTTTGCTTCTACTAAGTGTGTGAGCATGCCCAGTACGCCGTTGTATAGATGGACACACAGTACATTCCAAACGGACGTGTGATACTGTGTGTGTGAGCATGCCCAGTGACATCTTGTGTCGGTGATGTGCCTCTGTGTATGGGCATGGCCACTGACATCCTGTATAGCGATGGTGGTCATCCAGGCAACAGATGTCCATACCCCACATCAGGATGGATTCCTACACTGAACACACTGGTTGACTGTCTTGAAAGGTGTACTGTCTGTGGTGCGTCTCGTATCTATGTAGTGTTGTAATAGTGCTCCGTAGATAGGCAGTTGTCAAGCTCACACCACTGCCGTGTGTTTGTTTACGTCTACCTTGGGACAGTAATATGCTTTTAGACTGCTCACTCTCTATACATTCCCTATCGACGTATTTGCCTTTGCGGATGATATCATTCACCTAGAAGTATGCCTCTGGGAGTGCTGTGTTCCAGTAACTGCGTAATGCTGTAGTGTGATAAGGTAGTTAGGTGTATGTTTGACTCCCAGCCCTGCCAAGTGTCTGTGTGTGTGTGTGTTTCCAGCTGCCTGGGGACAGAGTAATGCTTTTAGACGGCTCAATCCCCATACATTTCCTATCAGCATCTTTGCCTTTGCGGATGATGTCATCCACCTAGAAGTATGTCTCTGGGAGTGCTGTGTTCCAGTAATCTCGGAAGCGCGTTCTGTAACTGCGTAATGCTGTAGTGTGATAAGGTAGTTAGGTGTATGTTCGACTCCCAGCCCTGCCAAGTGTGTGTCTGTGTGTGTGTGTGTGTGTGTGTGTGTGTGTGTGTGTGTGTGTGTGTGTGTGTGTGTGTTTCCAGCTGCCTGGGGACAGAGTAATGCTTTTAGATGGCTCACTCCCCATACATTCCTTATCGGCGTCTTTGCCTTTGCAGATGATGTCATCCACCTAGAAGTATGCCTCTGGGAGTGCAGTGTTCCAGTAATCTCGGTAGCGCATTCTGTAACTGCGTAATGCTGTAGTGTGATAAGGTAGTTAGGTGTATGTTCGACTCCCACCCCTGCCAAGTGTGTGTCTGTGTGTGTGTGTTTCCAGCTGCCTGGGGACAGAATAATGCTTTTAGATGGCTCACTCCCGATACATTCCCTATCGGCGTCTTTGCCTTTGTGGATGATGTCATCCACCTAGAAGTATGCCTCTGGGAGTGCTGTGTTCCAGTAATCTCGATAGCGCGTTCTGTAACTGCGTATTGCTGTAGTGTAATAAGGTAGTTAGGTGTATGTTCGACTCCCAGCCCTGCCATGTGTGTGTGTGCATGTGTGTGTTTCCAGCTGCCTGGGGACAGAGTGATGCTTTTAGACGGCTCACTCCCCATACATTCCCTATCGGCGTCTTTCCTTTGCGGATGATGTCATCCACTTAGAAGTATGCCTCTGGGAGTGCTGTGTTCCAGTAATCTCGGTAGCGTGTTCTGTAACTGCGTAATGCTGTAGTGTGATACGGTAGTTAGGTGTATGTTCGACTCCCAGCCCTGCCAAGTGTGTGCCTGTGTGTGTGTGTGTGTGTGTGTGTGTGTGTGTGTGTGTGTGTTTCCAGCTGCCTGGGGACAGAGTAATGCTTTTAGACGGCTCACTCCTCATACATTCCATATCAGCGTCTTTGCCTTTGCGGATTATGTCATCCACCTAGATGTATGCCTGTGGGAGTGCGGTGATGCTGGAACTCGGTAGCGCATTCTGTTACTGCATAATGCTGTAGTGTGGTAGACTAGACAGGTAGCTGCTCGATTCCAAGGCATGGCAGGTGTGTGTGTTTGGCAGTTATACCGTATGTGTTGGTATCTGTGGGTGGCTAGCTGCGGGATGTGTTCAGTGTGTTTTGTTGCTGACCTATATAGTGTCCACAGCCCGCATATTCTGCCAAGACACTGGGTTGTCAACGCATACATTCGCCAATAGGTCTGGTGAGTAACTGTCAGCAGCCCTACTCTTACCCTTGATACGGTCTGACCCATGTGACGCAACAAAACACACGTGCCTTGAAAGTAACAACACTACATGATGCAGGTGGCACATGTAGTTTCCTTTTCATTCCTGTCTGATGCATTGCTGTCATGTGGTCCGCTGTTGTGATATAAATGCCATATTTACATATGTGTGTACATGTATATGTGTATATGTATGTATATGTATATATATATATATATATATATATATATATATATATATATATATCCATGTATATATGTATACAAATAATATATATGATATATGTAGATATAGAGGTGGACATAGATGTGAACATATATGTCTGGGGACATCAGCACTATTGAATGTTTGTGCCGGATGATCTGTACGTGATAACCTGGGATCTATGTATATCTGCCATGGCGTTCTGGTAATGCACATCGTCTGTAGTGTGCAGGGTCACGGGTTGTAGTCGTGTAGACACCGGTTATTTTGTTGCTGGGAAGACCATGGGACATCAAATATGGTGATAGTAAGACACCTGTTGCCAGTTGTGTACGGATCTGAGTGACACTGAGCAGTGGTTATTAATTTGGAGGTTCGGTATGGGTCATATAACTATTCATTAGAAGACTATACTATGCAGATGAGGTTGACAATAGTGTATCCCATTTATCACCAGGGTGTGATGCTGGTCCCTGGAGTGTATGTGTGTAGTCAGCCGGGTGCAGGTCTCGAATATAGTTGACAGAATGGGAGGGGGTCAGGCATACTGTAAGTACATTGCAGAACTGTGCCTCGGGAGTGCTCCTGCCTTAGCACACCTAAGCTAAGGGTGTGTCTATACCTGCCTGGTGACATTGGGAGGGATGACAGCAGTGGTGGGGTAGTCAGGGTGTACAGGCTGCACAAACAGGTGCTGATCAGCATAATCAGCAGATGACATGGCCAGCCCGCACCTGAGCAGTACGGTAATGCGAGCAAGCAGCATACACACAGGTTTCGTCCGCACTCTACACCACCGGTGTATACCTGCGGGGACATTTCACGACACAGTCCAACCAAATGAGATGGGCTGCAGCAGGCAACATATACCAACATGTGCAGAAGGCTAGGGCAGTGAGTATGTGTATGCTGCCGAACAACCCTTACTGGGGTGACATAAGCCTTTATAGACCCAGGGTGACTTACCAGGGGCTACATGGGCTGGGGATGGTGGAGCACTATGGGGTGGACAGAGACCTCTACAGCAGCTTGTTGACCTGTGCCTGCCACACCTGACACATCAAACAGGCCGAGGGAAACACATCACAGTTGATACCACGGTATGTGTTGGCTTAGGTGTACTAGCCACAGGTACCTCACACAGCACAACTGGGGATATCATGGGTATCTCACAGGCATCTGCATCCAGAGTATTGCAGCAGTTCACAGACGCCATCTCAACACATGCTAGTGAGCACGTACATGTCCTCAACACACGTGATTAGTAGACCAGCAATATGCATCTGTTCAACCACATGGATGACTACCCTGGGGTACTGGGTTCTATAGCCTGTACACACATGCACATCGTAACACCACCCGGTGAGTGGGGTAGGGCCTACAGTCACTGCAGGGGCGTACCCTCCAACAGCTAGGCCATATGCGATGGCCAGGGCATGAGATTGCATGTGTGTGCTGTCTGCCCTGGAAGCTATGATGATTCCGATATATGGCTTCTGACACAGCTGTAGCACACCAATGCCAATATGGACATCCCCTACAGTCTCCTAGTGGGGGATGCTGGGTAAACACTGGTGTCTTGGCTGATGACACCCATCAGCAATGCACACACACATGAACACTCACACCATACTGAAACGGATGCAAAGGCAAGACATATACTTGTGCATGTGTTTGGGATGATCAGTTTACAGTTCTGGTATCCGGACACATCCGTTGGAGCTCTGCAGTATTCACAAGCTACATGCATACAAGTTGTTATGGTATTTGCTATGCTACACAATCTTATCCTGCAGTAACAGTTTCAGCAGGAACAGCATGGGGCAGGGCCACACAGCCCAACACCACTGCCAAGGCCTGTACAGGCACAGTGTGACTTGGTGAAGGAACTACCTGAGCAGGGCACAGTCGGCAAAAGCCCATGCACAGTATGACCTGCCCTTGGCAAAGAGGCAACACAAGGCATATGCACTGACACAGTAGGTACCCACGGATTTCCCCTCTCTGACCCGCACACAGTACAATGGATGCCAAACATGACACTACCTGTGCTCGGCCATGTATAGGAGGTGTGTGCATCTGACATAGGCAGCCCTCCAGCACCGTCCTCAAGTCCAGAACACACCCAGGGTATGTCTATTGACCTAACAAGTGGCAGTTGTATTAGAATGTGTATTTACCCATTGTTATGGTATGTATGTGAGCATACAAATGACTGTGGTGGCCAAATGTTAGGGCAGCAGACAGTACACATCCATAGTGGCACCATGACCTCTGTAGCACATACTGGGGTCACAGTGGTAGCCTGTAGTACACAGGGTGTCTTAACCCACTGCAGATTATGGGCTGACCATCGTGTGTGTCCATACAGCCCACACACATTCCATGCAGCTGGACAGATGTGGACCAATACAGACAAATGATATACGATGGCCTATGGATATGCCCAATGAATGACCCCACCCCCTAAGACACACACAGGCTACAGCAGGCCAGGCAGTTTGATGTAGGTTGTGTAAGCTAGGACGTCCAACACCACTGTGCTGGTATTTAAAGCTGGGAACTGACATACACTGGTATCCCTCCAACCAGCAATTTAGGTAGGTCCACACACTGACATGGAGTACCCGGCATACCAGTACAGTAGCGGCAGATGTGTACAACTGTTGGCTGTACCCCCTGTCAAACCTACACATGTGAGAGTCATGTGTGCCACCCACTGTGCTGTGTAGGACTGTGGTTGTGGTTGGATGTCCCCCCACGCTATGCAGACATGTAGCAACTGTCAATGCCACATGACCATTAGCTACCCTACAGACACAGCATGACACCTGTCTGTGTAGAACGGAGGGGTCAGCAACACAGTACTAACTATCTGGACATGTGACACATGCGATACAGTTGACCATACTTGGCATGCTCACACACATGATGGTATGACGGTAATGTCGGTCGACAACATGCGTAACAGTCATACTGGGCATGCTCACACACTGAAACACAGGACGGCCAGGCATGCATACACCAGTGGTCCGGACATATCTGCCAGTAAATTGCTATACTGTTGGATGACTGCGCTGTATGGTGTGTGTGTGTGGTCTATTGTCTGTACATATGCCATGGTCTATTGTTAATTCACATGAGCTATGTGCGCAGGGTACTGCTACCAACACATGAATAGGGTGGTTCTTTGTTTGCGGACAGACCGACGCCTTTGGATACGACTGGGTAAGGCACATTCCAGCAGGTGGGAACAGTTGTGCGTGGGTTTGCACAGTGTTAAGCACTGCTGACCTCTGGTCACAGCACCTTATACACGTTTAGAATCCACATTTCTTTGACAGTGCACTACTGGCATACTGGTAGACAACATGCTTACAGCCGCTTGCTCGCCGACATTTCCGCTTACATTTGTCACTCACGCTGGGTGTGTGCGATCCCTTGTGATGCATATTACATCGGACTACATGACTACAGTATTGGGTATGTGTAACCATTTTGCGACGGCAGGCGTTCAACTGTACGGACTCGGCGGCCTGTCCAGTGACGTAATCATATTATATGCGTGTTCCTCATATGATCTGCTCCCATCTGCCTGATACATGGGAACCGATACTCTGCAATGCTGACATGTGACTTGAGTTTGTTAACGCAGCTGTCCGCCGAGTCATGCTACCGCATACCTACTGCACGTTGTCCACCTTTCAGATTGCATGACGGGAGACTGTAGGAGTGACACCTTTCCCACTTTGCATGGGACAGTCCCTCATTAGGCATATCTCATGTGACAATACCAGACCTCTCCACCAATCGGGGACACATTTCTACAGAATCAGGGACAGGTCAAGCAAACATCAGGGACACTATTACAAAAGTAGTGCTATTAACTTGAAACATTGACAGAATCAGAGCATATGACTCAATACACATATTCTGAAGTAAAAGTAGTTTATAACTCTTACTTATTGTCATTAATCAGTAAGTGTAATTCACCACCTTTCCTTCAACAGTCACTAATTTGAGGAGGGATTAAGAGGGACAGAGTTAAACTTTCAGTCAAACTCATTGAAATTCAGGGACAGTTGAGAGGTATGGACAATACTCTAGCCATTGCAACTGTCTTGATTAGGGGACATTCTCATGTTGTACGTGTCTGTACTGGTTGCTTGTTGCAGGTCTTGTATACCTGACACGTCGATATGTGATATGTAGTAGCATAAGCAACTTTACTGCTGCTAGACTACGCTTTGATTTGTGCCGATATGTATATTTCTGTACTATGCATGGCTATAGGTATGTTCTGCCCTGGTACGTCTGACATTTCTACAGAGCAGATTCCACTTTGGCCATTCAGAATGGTGGCGGCCCTATAGACCCTATATGTAGAGCTATCACATGTGTCAAGGCAACACATACCCACAGCCAGTAGTAAACGGACGACTTCAACGGTTTGCATACATTAAGGTTATTCATGTAGCATTATAATTGATAATACTGTTTCCTATTACATGTAGCTGTTTCTGATACAACAAATTAATGTCTGACACCACTACACACATTATATAGCCTCCATTCCCGAACTCACAGGCCATGTGCCATAACTGTCATTTTGCAGGACACAACTGCCCAGACGGGTGTGTCCCTCGCAGCCGTACGGGTGTTGAACCACTTCTATTATGCTATCATCTACCTAAGGTGGTCAGCAAATTATGCACTTTCCGTCAGTAGCAGAACTCACATACCAATGGATGTGAATGAACACTGTATCAGGAACAATGCATAGCACCCTGTGGGACACACTTAGACAACGGATTCTATTAACCAGACACATTTACAGTCACAGAGTATATGTATTCATTCACGTTTGTCGAGGTACATGCTGTTTATGACTCATACATGTTGTCATCTGTCATTACCTGTATTCCGCCACCTGTTCACCTAATTATCACTAGTTCTGGAAGTGTTTAGTTGGACTTTGTTACATTCTGATACATAACTATGGACGTCCATGCTAATCGGGTACACGGCACTAATTTGGTCTCTATGTATTCCCCCGATGGTTTACAGACTATCCGGTAGATGTGCTCTTTAGGTTTGGGAGGTGTAGGCGTATGCTATGCCCACATAGGAATATTAATGACTTCCACTGGGCGGGCCTACTACATCTCTGCCAACCAGCACCTGCACACTTAAGCCCATTATTGCATATCCATGGTCCACCTACCTGGCACCCCTCTACAGCAGTCGTGACAAATACTTACTGCGATCGCAGCTGGGGTATGAGCCCACCCCTACACATTGCCCACTCTCCCCGTCTCGGGACACATGTTGTATGTTTTGTCAACCCATGTATTATCACACTTGCACAACCTACTGTTCCATGTACACCTACATCCTGCTCGTATCAATGTCAGCAGTTTCACATGTACCCTGAATTTTTGGGGTCCTGCAAGGGACACCGTTATCCATGTTTAAAGTGTAGACCTTGCAGATCTCTCCCACTGGTACTTTCTTACCGGTGTTTTGGACAGCGGCAGTGTATTGATCTGTATTGCCTGTCTGTATGTCTGTCCGGCCTAGCTGGGCGATGTGGGGGGGTACAATGTTTATTTATTGGACCTCCCAGTCACATACGCCCGGGCTGTAAATATGCTACCCCTAATTGCTGCGAAGTAACCCATTTATGTACATGTGTATATCTACACTGACATATATATTTTGTTTTCTGTGTATGTGTATATATCAATACCTGTTGTTTGTGTATATATATCTATCTATATATATCCGTGGTATATCCTTTGTGTGTATATATATATATATCTGTATGAATATATATGTGTATGTAAATTAATATAGATATATGTATATATACGTTTTTATCTATATATACATCTGTGTGTCCATTAACCTATACATTTCCCGGACATGGACACTTACACATCTGTATTGGGTTTTATCTCTGCTTCAGCAGCATACTATTGCCTTAGTCATTATGACACCGACACTTCACTCCGGTGAACTTGTGATCAGTATATTGCACGTTATACAGCGGACAGATGTCGCACGTTTTTCATGTCTGGGGTGCCGCTGCTAACTGGGATGTGATACAGTGTCATTCGACCTATTACTCGTATGCACAGCCTATTATTCCTGCTACTGTGTTTGTTTCTGTGCACATTCATATTATTACTGTTGATAGGATGAGTGTTTGTGTTACTGTGACTGTACATCAACATATTGTTGTCTTCATGTAGTTGTGTCTTTCTGCTTTTCCCGGTTTGGGGTTGTCACAGCAGAACTCCATTACGCTCATGAGTGGTGTATAGGTTTTACTTTTCGGGCTGCCAGCCCTGATGCACAACGTCCGACAACGATATGCCCATTCACGCATGTCTCCACACAAACGACGCTCTATCTGGGAATCGCACCTATGTACTAGCTGACCTCCACAGGCCGCTCCATTGCACCCGGCGCAACATACCCTAGCACTCCTGTGTCCATAATCGCATATCCATAGTTTCTCCTGCACACCCGTGTTGAGTTTCCACGCATAACAGCCATTATACACCTGATATCGCAGCCATGACACATCTTTACACATTGCCCTCTCATGAGCGTTGGGGCCCTACACACATTTTGTACCACCTCGTGTATTCACAGGCTCACCATCCATTCATATTTGCACATACATGCCTTTCCTGGTGTTATGGATTACGAACGATTTGCGGGTTACAAGTGTAGGTGGTCGCAACATGTACTACATTCCGTCTGTTTACAATGTTGACGTAGCACTTCAACAATGTTATGGCCACTGGTATAACCCTGCCTCTGGTGTGAAGAGCGGTGCTCTACTCACACTTGTGCAGCTTTATGTGGCATACGCTGCGAGCACTTTATAATTCCTTACTTGCTCTGGATTCCCTTCACAACCCTTATGTTTGCTTTCGTCTTTCGGCATTCCTTACATGTCTATATCTATATATATATATATATATATATATATATATATGTATGTATATATATATATATATATATATATATATATATATATATATATATATATATATATATGTATATGTATACATATATATATATATGTATATGTATATGTATATATATATATATATATATATATATATATATATATATATATATATATATATATATATATATATATATATATATATATATATATATATATATATTTATATATATGTATATATGTGTATATATAGATATATATGTAGATATATAATTGCATATTTCTGTTATGTCTGTGGATATTTATCTATACACACATCTATCTATCTATATATATAAAAGTTACAGCTGTACAAGACAACATACATTTGCTATGCTAATAGCTGCGTACACCCGCACAGGCGCACTTGTATCTACTTATTCTGAGTTACATATGTTTACAGGCATTTCTTTGGGATTACATGTGCCTTATTCCTTATGAAAGTACCACTTTGATGGAATCCGGTTAAGGGACCCATGCGAACGCGGTCACCTTTACATGTATAAATGTTGGCTTTACAGCACAGAGGCATTCATTACACAATTAATATGTGCTATAGTCGTACTTGAACCGGGAATGCCTTTACGTTGGGCGGATGCTGTAACCACTACACTATTGTTGTTCTGGCTCATTTATATGTATACTCATGGTTCATAGCTACTCTGACATAAGCCTCACCGCTTCCCTTACACAGCAGGCATCCATTCTCCTGCTGGGAAAACCGCAGTACTACACTTAGGACATTCCCTGTTTCCTACTGCTCTGGACCTGTGCTGCATGTCTACTCACTCCAAGGATATTCAGAACTCCTACGCTTATAGTCCTCGCACATACGCGTGTTTGATTGTCAGGGTGTTCATGTGCTGGTCCGGGTTTAGGCTCGGCCGACTGGTGACTAGAACTGCCCTGGAGCCGTTCAAAGATCAGACGTAGCACACGGACAGAGTTAGTCCAGATTTTAACATTCTACCTATGTTTACAGACGCAGGTGTTTGGGCACCTCTGACAACATTATTAGGTCGGCGCTACATAATTTAGGGTGGGGAGTGGTTCCACTACATAATGCAGGTTGGGAGTGGGTTTCCATGTGTTTCCCTTCCCATTTGACTATTTCATTCATTTATACATACAATGAATATTATTCCGGACATCAGTTATAAATTCACTACAGGTATGCAATAGTCCTGTCAACAGATGTGACAGTTGGTGTACTTATGTGTACAGACCTCTGTGATACTCAGAGACTCGTTTCTACAGTGACAGGGACAAGGCTATGACAACTCAGGGACAATCACGGACACTTCTACCATATTAGTACTATTAACTTGGAACGTGTTGACAGATTCGTAATACTACTAATTTTCTGCAGTTAAATGCGTCTATTACTCTTCATTGTTGTAAGTAATCATTCTCATTCAACACCTTTCCTCCAAAGGTCACTGGCTTTGTGAGTGGTTAAGAGGCTGGCCAGTTATTGTGCGAATGCTCTGACCATTGGTAGCGTTGACATTGTCATATGTACAGGTTGGGATGTATTCTGGGGACTAGGGTTGCCACCTTTTCAAATGGCCAAGATGGGACATTTTCGGAGCACACATCAGATTTTACAGGCTGACACATACCCACGGTCAGTACAAAGGGTAGAACTTTACTTATTTGCCTACATAAAAGCTTATTGTTGTAGCGGTTTAGTTGCTTATTCTGTTTCTTATAACATTTAGGTATTTTAGATACAGAAATAATTATTTTATGCAACTATTACATAACATATGGGACATAATTATGTCCTACAATCTCAGGACATTTGCCATTTTTAATATATTTTGTCAGGACACAACTGTCCAAAGAGGGACTGTCCCTCGCAAAGTGGGACAGATGGTAACCCTACTGGGGACACCAGATTGGTTGGGCCAACACATAGCCACTGTCAGTGCAGGTTTAGAACATTCATTTGTTTCCTACCTGTGAGCCTATACCTTTGGCACTTTTGTTGTTTGCCTGTTTCTTGTACAAATTACGTTTATTCTATCCTGACGTGACCGCTTTAGGCAACTGTTACATGCAGTATGGTACATAGTTATTTCCTACAATCACAGGACATTTGGCATTCTATCATTGTTGGTCAGGTCACACCTACACACACATTAATTGTCCCTCACACAGTGGATCGGGGGTATCCTGTTTACGTCAGTGCCTTCATCACCCATATACCATGTGCCACTATGCGAATGTGTGCAATATATTCTCTCGCTTATTCGTGTCGGGATACGTGTGTCACGGGATGGTGTTTGATCCTGGGTAGTAGGTTCTGCATGACCATCTAGGGCTGGACAGTCTCGTGCACCACTACTGCACATTCCAACTTGTATCCAGATATCTACAGGACTGGACATCGTGTCTTCATATGCATTCTAATGTTTACACAGGTTACTTATCCCATGAGGGATATCCCAAAAATTTAACAAGACCAAAACAAGACTAATAACGAACATTCTTCTGGCATTACGAAAATGTGCTGGGGGTTTTACATGCAAGGGATACATAGTTTGCAATCCTGAAACTGCCTAGGGTGACACTACCTACTACATATGCGTACTGGTCACTATGTGTAGATGTGGCTGCACCAATCTAGTAGGCCAAGTATGGCTGGATTTGGTGGACGTTCAGGTATGGGGGTGGGTTGTGTGCTGTGGAGGGGATGCTGGGTAGTCCATTATGCATCCAGGTGTGTTGCATTTGATATGGCCAGTTCCATCAGGATCAATCTGTGGGTATGTGCCGGTGACATGTCTGTACATTTCTATCGCACATTTTAATATTCATATGTTTGTGGGATTGTGTTCAGCAGTATGGCCTGTCTGGTTGTATTGCAGATGTGTATACATGTTTTTGTGTTTCTTTCTGCTTCACCCGCTGCTCCCTCATACACCTCCGGTTCACCTATTCTGCATATGACACAGTGTTGCCTTGGAGGATTATACCATTACCCATCCCCCCACATACATATCCCTGACACTCCATCCATCACTGCTTTGGTTGATGGCCCATGACACGGTCAAGGTAACACAGTGCAACCCTACATATGTCAGGTACCTGTATGGTTGTGTGGACTACCCTTCCATGTTTGACTTTCAACATGCTATACCTCACGCACATAGGTACACGCCCATACTTAACTTTCATGACATGGTTGGTATACCCGGGTAATACCCGTTCAACTGTGACACATCCTGACAAGTTCGGGTTGGACCGCTGATGTGCGGATTTTGGACAACTGTTCTAATCATTGGTAGGATGCTACCTTTTCCTATGTCCAGGATGGGATATATTCCGGACACATATCCGAATGTACTGGACAACACGTACCCACAGTCAATGCTACGGATAATACTGTTCCTTTCAGCCTACATGTTGCCTTATTGTTGTAGCAGTTTATATGCTCCTTCTGATTTGTTTACATGCTTATTCTATTTCCTGTCACATTTGGTATGTGAAATACGGACATACCTATTGTATGTGACTATTACATGCGTTGTGGGATATAATTCGGTCATACGGTCGCTAAATATTTAAATTTATCGTGTTTTTTTTTATGGACACATCTGCCCAGCTGTGTACCCTCCCTCACAATATGGGTCAGCTGGTGACCCTGACCATTGGGCTGGACGTACCTATTGGTGACACGCTAACATATGATGCGTTTCACTTCCACTTGGTATAACTATCTACACTGCATTGGACTATGGGCACACGGTTTTCAATGTCATTTGTTCGCGGGATAGGGACCCGTTATTCCCTACCATGCATTTGTGTTTGCTTCTTCATTTTGTGTTCGCAGGAACTGTCTTGCATGCTTTGCATATGTTTCAGTATCCACGGACACTGACAGATGTGATTACTATTGCTTGCAAATTGTTATATGCAAGCATTTTAGGTTGCACGTCGACAACTGACATTTCCACGTCTCTGTGCGGCACTTCGACACGCCCTATGCACTCGCGCTCCTTTCCTATGCATGTGGCTGTGGCGGCAGCGCGCCTTCATCAATATGCATTTGGTGCTACTGCGCCATCTTCATGCCGCATGGTCAGCGCAAGCCTAACGCCAGCCTTGCGCCGAGCTTCATGAATCCCGGGGTATTACATAAAACCATATATAAAAGATTCATATATAAAGTTACATTCATAAATATCAGCTAAGACATGCTCTATTTAACTATTAATAAACAACCTAAATTGTTAATTATGTAACATAACTTTGCCAATGTTTTAAAAGTGGTTTAATGCTATTTGTAAAATTAAGCCCTGGTAGTTGATTGGCTCTGAAGTAATTTATTCACTTATACTCCACAATTTCAGTTTTATTGGTTAAGTCCCCTCATTTTCATTGGGCTATAGCTTTTGTAATACCATAAATTTGAACGAATGGTCACTATCTTGCATTATAATATGCTTGGAAAGTACATTAGTGTCTATTTTTCTATGGATTTCAAAATAAATGTGATGATATTCTGTCCTTTAATTTTTGATTTGTTTTACCTATATAAAAACAACTGCACTTTTCCCAATTAGCATGATAAACATTGTACATGTAGCAAAAACAGTGATGGTAAATATCTGATTGGAGATGGGGTACAAAAAAAAATCTTTTTGTAAATTAATCTACCTACAAAAGGTACAACTATAACAAGGGGTCACAGTCTTATTATTAACAATGGGGTCTATTTTCTTCCTATCTGAGCTAAGATCTTTATACCATAAATACTGTTTTAAGTTCTTTTCTTATATATATATATATATATATATATATATATATATATATATATATATAATCGCTGTGGTGCAGTGGTTAGCGTTGTCACCTCACAGCAAGAGGGTCTCCCGTTCGATTCTTGGCTGGAGCACCTTCTGTGTGGAGTCTGCATGTCCTCCCCGAGGTTGAGTGACATTAATGATATGCAGGCAGGCGCGTGTGTGAATGGGTGTTCCTTCTTTGAAGGTTTGGCGTTGGGCTGGCAAATCAGCACCATAAAAATCAACTGCCAATCATTAGCTGTGGTGACCCCTAACTGGGAAAAGCTGAAAGACATTACTATATATATATAAATATATATATATATATATATATATATATATATATATATATATATATATAAAAAATGAGGTGCATTCTCAACTATTTTCCTAACTCCACTATCTGATTCAAGAATAGCCCAATTTTTAATATAGATCTGATTTGAGGGGTACACCCTATTATATTTAGTAATTTAACCTATACACCAGTCTTTGTCAGTGGTAGCTCTGCTAACAGCGGTGAGATCATTGCCAAATAAATATGGTTTCCCCTAGTCCATCTCTTTCTGATATAACTGAGTGCATACTGTCCTTAATAGCTATTGGATCATAACCTCTCGTATAAAAATCAACTGCCATATTATTAATTTCATGGATAAGCCCAGTTTGTCGTATTAAGCCTACTAGCTCTTATAAATTGGCTCTTGAGGGAACTTTTATAAATATGAGTGGGATGCATGCTATTGGCATGAGCATAAATGGTAGCTTGTACATTTTTTCTGTGTATTGTTGTATCAAACCTGCTATATATATATATATATATATATATATATATATATATACATATATATATATATATATATATATATATATATATATATATATATATATATATATATATACACATCTGTATTAAACATTCAGGTCTAAGAAATTTACATTATTAACAGAGTGATTAAGTTCAAGTTGTAGAAAGTCAGTAGTTTTCTGCAAGTCATCAACAAATCCTTGCCATTCTGAAATTGTGTTAAGCTATCAGTGATGTTAAATATATATAATTCTTCCGACTTAGAAAGTACTAGGTTTGCATACCTATTAGCAACGGGTGTACCCACAACCGCTCCTAGTAACTGGTGGAAGAACTCATTGTTAAACAAGAATACATAGTTACAAAGCACTACATCCAACATTGAACAAATCATTTCTACCTTGGCTGCTGGAAACTTGCTATGAATAGAAAGAAATTCTCTGAGATACTGAATCCCAACATCATTCAGAATTACTGTAAAAAGTGATTTAATGGCCATTGTGGCTAATATTAAATTACCTACAGTTTTTATTTTTAATTCTTCTTTTAACCAGTGATGCAGGACATTAAGAAAATCATTAGCATCTCTGATGAAGCTCTTACTATGTTCAATAGTTCATGTAATTCATTTTCCAGCTATTTAAACAGGACCAAGGTAATCCATCGGCTACTAGAAACTATTGGCCTCATGGGGGTGTTAATAAATTCTTATGGAAGTTTGGTAAGCCATATATTATAGGGGTAACTGGATTGACTATGTATAAAAAACTGCACAAATCAGGACTAATAGGAGTTTACATTAACAAATCATATAAAAAAGATTTCACTCTATATATAATACCATTAACATCATTCTTATTAATTCTCTGAAAGGTATTCTCATCCAATAATAAGTCAAGGATCCAGTTTGTATAGTAAACAGCATTCATTATAATGACAGTGTCATTTTTTTTCTGCCTGTTTAATAATTATGTCTTCCCTATTACAGAATTCAGATAGGGCTTTCCTTTCCTCTTCATTAACATTATAACACTTAATCTTATTGGTTTCAAAAATATATCTTGTAAATTTCATTTTCACACAAACTATAAAACTCTTTTGTCGTGGGTGTACTGGTAGGAATAAAAATATGAGCTCTCTCGAGTAGAAAATTAATATTAAATGTATTATTTTTGAACATAATCATTAAATCTAAATTATGTACAAACATTCTAAGCTCAGACAGGCTATTGTTCAAATTGCTATCAATAGAAGGAATAAATGAAAGGCCCCAGTCTAAAATACTTAACTCTACATTACTGAATATAACATTAGATAAATTCGCCACAGTATGGCCTACAACATTTAGTCCTTGACTGTTTTGCTCCTTGTTGCTGGTCCTACCGTGTGAAGGTTAACGGCCCCATCTGTGTTAGTGCGGTTCACCCTTGATTTGGTTCTCTTCTCCTGCTTCTTCCTCATGTTCTGCTGCTGCCTCTTCCTGGTGCTGGTACTTGAATGGATAGCTGTAGATGTAATCTGCCTGATTCTAAAAAAACCAGCCGCAGCTGTAATATTCTCTTCATTTCTCCCTTGAGGTGTAATTTCTGTAACAGTATCCAAAAGGTCAGTGTTAACTGTAGAAAGATTAGGCACAACAGCTGCTACTCCTGCTGTGTTACTTCCTACTGATGGAAAAACATCCAATTCAGCTGCAAAGTTTCCCACACTCGGGGAAACATCCATTCTTCTGGTTACAGTATTTGCTGTAAAAGTGTGCCCAGGTGAGTACTTTAATAAGAGCTGATTCAAACTCTTATTTGTGCTTATATTAGGAAGTAGAGCAGACAGATCCGAGTTATGTTTCAGGGCTTTGGGCCATAAAAATACATTACCAGTTTTAAAGGTTAGGCCAGTCACAATTTTCCACTTGTATTGACTGTCTCATTAAAATTTATATAGTGGGACAACAGCCTGAAGATTATGAGTATGCATCCTCATGATCAGAAATGATATATTGTGAAGAGAGGCAGCAACTTAATGCTCTCTTCTTCATTTAATGAAGGAAAAGGACTTCTAGCTCTTCTTGATTTGCAAAGGTCTGCAGATGCTGACGTGAGTGATAGCTGAACAAAGCTTACATAAAATTTACACCAGTCCGCATAAAATACCATGCTACACACCAAGGACTTGTCAGCCAGTACAGAAATTTCTTCAGCCAGCCTTCTACGTCTGCCTCATTAGGAAGTGACACCAAATGAGACAAGCCCCTGAGTTGAAAGGAGGCAACCTTGGGTGGCTGCAGACCCTCAACCTCTTCCCATACAAAAAACAATACCTTAAACATTCAAAGGTCCTCCTTGCAAACCTGCAACTCAGGCTCTTGAACAGAATCTAATAAGATCTTGAGAAAGAACAACCACTGTACCTTGGTTAGCATCTGTTTAAAATCAAGTTTTGGTACCAGTTTTATTTCGGCCTATCATGGCATCATAAGAATCAGTATATTTCCCTGTCATTGGCAGCTGGCAAAAGGTGTGTCAACATTTAGTGAAGAAAACCCTAGAATCCATTTACAATGAGAACCTTTCATTTAAGTCTTCTGTCCTCTTTCATGACGTTTTTCCCAGTTTCCTAGGATGAACTTGTCATTTCTTTTAGAGTTTTCTCTAAAGATCTAAGCCCTTTTTTCAGGAAGAAGATAACCCAGTACATTTTGTCTCTAGAATTTACTTGCCTGTTCAAATTTTCTACACAGTGTTCATAGCCTTCAGTGTTCTGATCACAACCTAAGTAAATTAACTAACATCACAATGAAAATCTTCAGGGAACATTTATCTACTACAATTTTTATAACTAAAAAAATCAGAAAATAAAGCAGCAAACAAGATTCTTGAAACCAGAACAAGGAGTCACCAAGAGGTTAAATTAACCAAACCTTCACTCACCACAAAACATCTTACATACCAAGGAGTGCAATCCTAAATCATCACAAAACCTTTACAAATCCTCACCTCTTGCAAAACCTTCTGTAATTCTCAGCTCTCCTTATACCACAAACATTCATTCACTTATCTCTTTTATACACTATTGTCATTCGTCAACTTCCCTTAATCCTACTCACAAACCTAACCTAACCTCATTCCATGCACACCTTCTCTGTATCTCTCACCTCCAAACTACTATATCACAAACTAAAATACAATATTTTGCACTCATACAATCTCCCCTAACCAATAATATATCATACACTTTTTTGTGTGTTAAACAAGAAAAATCTTTATTAAATGATCACATATGACATAGGCAATATTACATTTAAATAAATGTAAATAAACCATACAGAACCAATTTCAGTTTCATATATTATACATTATAAACCATGCTGACACACCTGCAGCTGCAAACATTATACATCACTTATAATATATCTAGTCATTGTCAGTCAAACATTACATGGCTCATTCAAATCCTGCCTTCTTTTAAACCTTGTTCTTCCTCTGCATGTATTGTTCCCACAATTCCCATTTGTTCCTATGTAATTTGCTCCTAACCTTTTCTAAAGATCTTTGTTCCAATTGTTTTATATCTGTTACTATCTTCACTACTTCTAGTAAAGGTGGTTTAGACCTTTCCATTTTCTAGCAATTGCTTTTTTGGCAGCCATTATAATTAGACTCAGCAAGGCCTTACTATGTCTGGGCAATTCTGATTCTGTATCACAGCTCGAAAAAAATAATTTCCCTAGTTATACCAATTTGTTCACCCAGTATCTCTGACAGAGCAGCCTGCAGGGAATCTTTAAAATCTGACAACTCATTACACACCCCAAAAATATGTTCCTAGTTACCTCCTTCTTCCCCAACACACCTCCAACAGTTCCTATCTACCAGAGGAAACTATATCACATACTTTCATCTTCATAATCACATTTATTTAAACAACAGTGCCTTGCTAACAAAACTGTCTCCTTCCCAATAAACACTTTATATCACAACAGAAACAAAGTGGTGACATCCTCAAAAACCCTGGTCCTCCAACATACAAGATTCACCTGCCCACAAAATCCACAAGTCACCTGGCTCACATACAGGACACATGTGGTTAAAGTGGGTGAATCCAAATCCAGCAAGAGGCCGGTTACTAGTGGTTTGCCAGAGGGATCAGTGTTGGAACCACTCCTGTTTGGAATATATTTCTCTGAAGTCAAGGTTAATGTAAAAGGCCTGTGGATAATAAAGTCTGCTGACTGCAAGTTGAGGGCAATCACTGAATCTCCCAACGATGTAGATATCCTTCAAGAGGGTCTAGATAAGACAAATGGCTGGTGTCAGAACCATGGCCTAAAACGAAATACGTAAAAATACATTATCATTCCCCTTGGAAAGTCAAATACCCCTACAGTTACAAATTACAATATAAATAGAACACCCCTAAGAGTAGAGTCAGAGGTGAGAGACCTAGATACACAGATAGAAAGTAGCCTGAACTTTGACCACCATATGTCCAGTGGTGAGGAAGTCTTTCTATGTGGCACAACTTATAAGTAAATGTATGGCATCCAGATCCAAGGAAATTATAGCCCCGTTGTACTCAGTACTAATTAGACCAAATTAGACCAATAACTGAGTACAATGTGCCATTTGTCATGTAGTTGACTAGACATTTACAACAGCTGGAGCAACCTCAGAGGTGCATCCCAAAGAAAATACAGGGTGTAAACAACATGTCCAATGCATTTAAACTAAAAGCCCCATCCCTTTACTCTGTCTCCCACCAGGTATTATGGGGTTTCATATGTCTGACCTACAAGGCACTCACAAATCAAGCCCTGATGGAGCTGCTACACATATGCAAGTCAAACAGCATGAGGGTCACCTGATACAGGGATCTAAACTTAGTCATCAACTCAAACAAAACATGCTGGAGAGATAGATATGTCCCTCAGAGATCACTTCTTCTTTGGAACAGGTTTCCAATTCATGTTAAGGAGAGCTCTTCCCCGGCCCTCTCCTAACACAATTTGGATCAACAGATGGGAATCACAAATTCAAACCTGGGGTCGTGCCTATGTCCTTTATGGATAGGGGCAATCTGTAAGATACACAAGGCATAGACACAAATCCACGCCATCTTCTTTTCCAAGGGGCCACACATTGGGTAAAATTGGATTATATTGGCTAGACTTGTAAGGGCTCTTAAGCCTTTAGCCTAGTAATCTCCTAGGAATCTGTAAATCTCCACTCTCTACCTAGAAGGCACAAACAGATTTACTATTGCTCAATATGAACCTTAGAAGTATATGCAACAAAATAGTATATATAAACACAGACATTGCCCTGTGCTCCTATATACATTAATCACTACAAAAACATGGTTAAAACAGATATAAAAGACGAAGAAATTCTCCCACGAAGCTAAACATCCTAAAAATTGATAGAAAAAACAAACAAAAAAAAATGGTGGGGGAAGCCATTTTATATAGCCATACCCTTGAAATCACTCCCCATCCTGACCCCATTCCTCAATTTAACAATGCAAGAATACTCATCTCTCAGCTAAAGCTTAACAGTAAAAAACGCATTTGTATACGTACCCCCAGTAGAAATATTAACAACTACAAATAAATCTTATGCTGGATATTCACCAACATAGGCCATGAAACAATCATACAGGGAGACCTCAACATTGACTGGTAACTAAGATGCACAAATATTCACACCTACACAGTAAACCTACAGTATGTAATTTCATTCAACTTATCAGTACGCTAATGAAGTTTACAAAATACCAGTAGAGAATCTATATTGGACTGGATTCTAATCCTCATCATCAAACAAAATATCCACAAGCTGTTGCCTACCAGACACTATAATTTAGCGTCTTTCTACCTTCCTCTAAGCAGTAAAACAATATCCACAGACAACCGCACTATAAGCAGGCATG
This sequence comes from Protopterus annectens, assembly GCF_019279795.1. Lineage (NCBI taxonomy): Eukaryota > Metazoa > Chordata > Ceratodontiformes > Protopteridae > Protopterus > Protopterus annectens. Next base: position 880,357,116 of record NC_056730.1, on the reverse strand, counting down.
CAACCTTAGCAAACTCCATGTACAAACTTTTATATCCACCCTTTAGCTCAGCAACTGTGATAGTCCTCCAGCAGAAGCAATCTCAGAATTAAAGTACTTCTAAATATACTACATGAAATGGCTCCTATCAGAACAAAAAGATAACAGTGAACCCAGCATCTTAGTTAGCAAAATAAACCAAACAATTTATGCACATCAGGAACAAAGTTTGGAAACAATGGTCACAAAACAAATTTCAGCAACTGTCAAAACTTACGACATCTCAGAAATCTTACCAAACCCAATATTAAAACAGACAAAACAAAAATAGTACACTAACCTCCAGGAATCATTAACTTAAGCCTGGGGCATCACTGAAAACTCTTCTCTTCCCATGTAAAACAACCATATTAACACTTCAACTAATAATCACACCAACAGTGTTGTTAACCAGTTCAAAACCACTTCATCCAAACAGTTTTTTCTCGTCAAGGATAATCTCTTCTTCTACTGTCCACCCCCGCCACTCAGCTCATTGACCTCGCAACATCCTTCTCCTTAAAATCTGTCCCTATTTCCACAATCAAAAAAAAAAAAGAGACCGCTTCAAAATCCAAAACCCACCAGTCTAGCTGCAGATAAACTTCCAGGTGAATATATTAGTATGGCAGCCGACCCACTGGCCTGCCCAGTCTCCATACTTATTAATTATTCAATTACAGAGGGCCTTGCCCCCCCCCCCCCTGGAAAAAATGTTATATCATATCCCTACTCATAGGTGGAATATCAACAGAGTTCTGTAATTATAGACACATAGCAATACCATCTTTCTTATCAAAAATCCTAGAGGAATGTATTCACACACAACTCAAGCACCTCACTGTCAACAACCTTCACTTGCAGATGCAACATGGCTTTTGTCCAAGAAACAGCACAACTGCCCTGCTACATTTCACCAACACAATTAATCATAGAAACACAGGTCACAATCTTATCCATCTTTTTTGACTTATTCAAAGCACTTGACACTGTTTATCATTCAAAACTACTAAATTAACTATTCTCCCTAGGTCTCTCTCTCCGTATGCTTTCGTGATTTAATAGCTACCTCAGCAACAGACTGCCAGGCTGCAAAATGGAAACACATCTTCTCGAGTCTCCTCCTGGTTCCTGCAGATGCACCCCAAATCTCGATTCTTGGCCCCCTACTATTTAATATATTTATAAACAAGATCTACTCAGCTGCAAACAAGCTACCATGATGCAGTACTCCAATGACTCCACCCTTGTCTTGCACTGCAACAATTCTTACAAAACTACAATCATTTAAGCATTCTTTTCCTCTTAGCTAACCAATGCAAGCCTGTTTTAAAACCCTAAGAAAGGCAAATTAATGTCATTCACGCCCAAACAATTATCAGCCAATAACACTACCGTAGAAAATGTCACCCAAGCAAAAGTACTAGGTTAACGTAGATGAAAATCTGAAATGTGTTCAAAACATATAAAAAGTCATAAAAAAAAAGAGTTGCTTTTCTACCAATAAGACCCAAACCTAACTGATGCAACAAGGAAAAAACATTGCTCAATCCTATCTCCTGTTCAAACTCCTATACGCATTAGACAGGGTTGCCAGATTTCCAAAATCACAGGTCTGGAGAGTCGCCATTTCAAGCAACCAAAAAAAAACCTAAAATGACACAAGTTTTATTTCCCCATTTTAAAGATGACAAATTAATATGTTTGTGCATTTAACACTAATACACTAACACTTAACATCCACTATCAGTATCATTCACCATTTGAGAAAGACAACCACATTCACTTGGCAACATTTCAAATGATAATGCCACAACACTGTGAAGCTTTCTCTAACAGTCACATTTAATGCGTACCTCTGTTTCAGAAAATGTTAACAAAAATCCTAATAATCAAGTAAAATATGTTCCTATTTTGAGCCTTTGTCCCCTGTTTATTTTAGGTTTATCCAGAAATCTTGTGCTAACAGTCAAATGAGCATGCCTTTCAATTGTCCAAATTTTGCAGGATGTCCAGATTTTTGGCTCGTATGTTTGGTCCCATCTTCATAAAATGTGTAGTTTTCTGGCAAACGACTGGGGATAATTATAGGCATCTGAGTTTCAGAATTCATATCATTCAGATAATACATGCTAATAGAAACCGTGTTGTTCTAGCAATTTTCTAAGCTTAAAAAACAATATTTAAAATCTGTCCTTATTTATGGTCATTTGTCCCGTTATTTGTGGCTCTCTAAAGACATCTTGTGCAGAACTGGTTGAGAAGTATGGTCGCTCTAGGGACCTAAACCTTGTCACCACAATAAACAGAACATGCTGGAGGGATAGATTCCTGTCTCAGAGACTTCCCATACTCTGGAACAAACTACCTATCTATATCAAACAAACCTCCTCATTAGCACTCTTCAAGAAAAATCTTGATGATTGGATGGGAGATAGGAAATTCACCCCAGGGATCACTTCTGTGGCTCTGCTTGACAGGGGCACAGGAAAATCATGTTCTTGGGTGGCAAAAGCCAGGGTACCGTTTGGCTAGGCTTATATAGGCCCTAGGGCCAATAGCCTAGTACCTACCTATGAACCTATAAATCCCTACATCACTTGATGGGTTGCCATCTGGCTTACTGACAGAACCCAGACTGTAAAAGTAGCCGACTCCAAATCCAGCTCCAGACAAGTGGAGTACCTCAGGGTTCAGTCCTGGGACCACTCTTGTTTGGCATCTACTTCTCTGAAGTATAGGCCAACACTAAGGGACTCTGGCTTACAAAGTTCGCAGATGACTGCAAACTGGGAGCCATTAGTGAATCCTCAAATGATGTGGATATTCTACAAAAGGGCCGTATAGAAACAGATGCTTGGTGCCAGATCCATGGGTTCAAGCTTAATGCCAAGAAATGTATAGTTATCCCCTTTGGGAAAAAACATGTACCCATGAATTACCACATAGGTGGCAGTACACAAAATACCGAAAGTGTGATGAGAGACTTGGGGACACAGGTGGACAGTGGTCTCACCTTTGATAACCACATCGCCACAACAGTCAGGAAATCCTTCTATGTGGAACACCTCATCACTAAGGGGTTTCATCCAGAAAAAAGGAGGTCATTGTCCCACTGTACTCATCCCTCATTAGACCCATTATAGAGTATAATGCCCCGTTTGGTATGTACCTCACAAGACATCTGCAACAGCTGGAAAGGCCACAGAAATGCCTCACTAAAAGAATCATAGGCCTAAAGCAGATGACCTATGCTGACCGTCTAAAAAAACTCCAGCTATACTCTGTGGCATATCGTCTACTCAGAGGCGATCTCTGCTTAACATAGGTTTATAGGTTCATACTAGGCTATCTGCCCTAGGGCATTTATAAGCCTAGCCAGAGTGTGTTTGGCTTTCGCCACCCATTTTTAATTAATTTTGCTATGCCCTTTTTCGAGGTTAGTATACTGTGCCTCTGTCTAACAGTGACACAGAAGTGATACCCGGGGTAAACCTACGCTCTCCCATCCACTCATCAAGATTCCTCTTGAAGAGAGTCAATGAGGGACTCTGCCTAACCTGGACTGGGATTTTATTCCAGAGTGAAGGGAGCCTCTGGGTTATGAATCTGTCCCTCCAGCATGTCCTATTTATTTCAGTGCTGAGGTTTAAGTCCCTCGAGCACATAGATAGATGGGATTTGGATTTTCTGAGGTGCAGCATGTCCATTAATTCCGGTTTGGACATGGCTTTATACGTCAGGCACAGATCGCCTCTGAGCAGGTGGTATGCCACTGAGTAGAGCTGGAGTTTCTTTAACCGGGCAGCATATGGCATCTGTTTGAGCCCTTTGATCCTCTTGGTGAGGTACTTTTGGGGTCTTTCCAGTTGCTGCAGGTGTCTGGTAAGGTACATCCCAAAAGGGGCATTGTACTCAATTATGGGCCTGATGAGGGATGAGTAAAGAGGCACAATGACCTCCCCTGATCTAGATGTGAATCCCTTCATGATTAGGTGGGCTATATAAAATGTTTTTCTAACCACTTTGGCCACATGGTTGTCAAATGAGAGATTGCTATCAACTTGGGTCCCCAAGTCCCTAATTACTTCTTCTGTACTTAATGGATTACCACCTATGTGGCAATTTGTGGGCACTTTGTTTTTGCCAAAGGGGATGACTATACGCTTTTTGGCGTTTAGCTTGAGGCCATGGCTCTGGCACCAGTTGTCTGTTTCTATGAGGCCCTTTTGGAGGATGCTTGTGTCGGCTGGAGACTCGATTATGGCGCCCAGTTTGCAGTCATCTGCGAACTTGGTCAGCCACAGTCCTTCCATGTTGGCCTGTACCTCCGTGAAATATATACCGAACAAGAGAGGTCCCAGGACTGAGCCTTGTGGGATGCCACTTGTAACTGGTTTGGAGTCTGACATGGCTCCAGCAATTCTAACCATGTGGGTTCTGTCCTTGAGCCAGTTTGCAACCAAGGCCATGTCAAACCCTGAGCTGTTGGACATGCTCCACTTAAAGAAATCCCAATCCCTCAGAGCCACACACTCAAGGGATCTAAACCTTGTCATCACAATGAACAAAATATGCTGGAGGGATAGGTTCCTGACCCAGAGACTCCCCAGACTCTGGAATAGACTGCCCATACATGTCAAGCAGAGAGCCTCCTTGGCCGTCTTCAAAAGGAACCTTGACAATTGGATGGGAGATAGGAATTTCACCCCAGGGATCACATCAGTCACCCTGCTAGACAGGGATTCAGGGAAGTAAATATTGTGGGAAGAAATATCCAGGGAATTGTTATGGCTATGCTTGTATAGGCCCTAGGGCCGATAGCCTAGTACCAACCTATGAACCTATGAGAGGTATGCAAACTCTTAGCTGATGCTGTTGCTGTTAGGGATTGCTCTCACTACAGTCTCTGTCTCTGTCTCTCTCTCTCACACACACACACACACACACACACACACACACACACACACACACACACACTTTTTTCGGTTTCATTTATTTTTATTTTACATGCACTAAACAGGAAAAGAGCTGCTTAACAAGGGTAAAATAATGGCCTGATTGATCTCACTGTTCACTGTCTCTCATACACACATACACAATCTCTTCTGCTTCAGATATGGGTGGCTCAAGGAGGGACAGCAAGGAGCCAGCCATGCAGGTACCTTAACTCCTTGCAACCTCTGCTTAACTATGGCAATAGACATGCATTTGGTCAACACAGTGGGGGCTAAGGTGAGATCAAATCGAAGGGCTGTGATTTATTAATGACTGACACCTACCCACGTGTGTAGATTCATTCTGGGCTCCTTGGCAATCCTTTTGTGGAAGTAGGTATTCTGGAGGTCCAAACAGCACATCTAATCTTCTTTGGACAGACATGTTAGGATGGACTGCACCATAACCATCAGATAGGGCTCTCCTAGAATAAATTGGTTTAGGCTGCTCCAGTTCAGAATGGGTCTGAGTTCCTTTATTTTCTCTGGAACCAAAAAGAACCTGAAATATTAACCTAACCCCTTTTGGTCATGTGCAACCTTTTGGATAGTGCTTATTTTTTCAAGAAATTTTAAAAGACCTCTCTTTTTACTGCAGGACTGTATATCCTCCAGAAATCATTATCCTTATCCATCTTTCCTGCATAATGGCCAGCCACACAGGCAGATGGAAGAACAGATAAATTGCCCTTGACTGCCTCCAAGATGGGGCAGTCAGCAAGACCTTAGGCATTAGACTGATGTTCCCCTGAATGAGGATGTCTTCTCTCCTGCAGTTGCCCCTTACCTGTACCTTTGGATAAGTGACAAATCTAGAAGTTACCATAAACTGCTGGTTCCTCCCTTATCTGTAGTTCTGGCACTACTGGTAATGCCTGAATTTGAACTAGTATGGACTCCATTTTGAACCATAAAGGGACAATGGGGGTCTGAAAGTTGATGCCAACAGCAGTTAAAGATGCTTCTTTCTTCTCCATATTCTCCAGGTAAGTACACATGCTTGGTCCAAATCAATGGATCCATCAAAGGGTAAGTTTAAGAAGGCCACTTTGATATCTTCAGTGAAATCAGTCAAGTGGAACCAGGTTTAATTGTGCTTTGTTATGGCAATGCCTGCAGCTCTGGTTGAAACTTCAGCAGAATGATAAAGAAGTCTCTGCTGAGGACAGAAATGGAAGATATAGTTGCCAGCTATGACTGTAACTTTTTCTTCAACTGCCTTTCTGGCAAATGGTCCAGTGACTGTTGCATCCCATCTGACAGCCTTCTCTGAAACTATCAAGTGGGTCATACAATAGAACTGAAGGATACATAAACCTGCTTCAGGACTTTGTCCATAGCATAAGACTCCTTACCATGAGGATGGATAGCTGGGCTCTGTGTCACAGGAGGCATTTTAGGGAAAGCTGCCACCATAAGAAAGTTAGGCTTTGTGTACTCTGACCAACAATTCCAACCTTTTGTAGACTCTGGGACTCTGCCTGGTCTCCTTGGATTGAGTGCCACATTGTCTGAGTTGCCCTGTGCCATGGACAGTGCAAAACTGACATTTTTTATCCATAGGTACTACCAAGCCGAACGATGGTTAGTGGTAGATCAAGCAAAGTCCTGTAGATTCTTCTGTGGAGAGGAAGCTGGTTCGGCAGGTTATTTCTCTTTGTGTGTCAACATCTTTAACATTTTCCAAAACTTGTTGTCTTCTAGGGGGATATGGGAGTCTGTGCTCTTTTCATCATTCACAGCTTGTGTGGACATCTCTACAAATGAGCCTATGGGCTTTCTCTTTGTACATTTGTATCCTGCTAATCCTCAGAGATGACAGGTCCAAGGAGGAAGAGGGAAAAATCCAATAACCAGTAGTTGGTGAAAGATTCTGCACAAGGCCTTAGAACCTTTTGTCCTCATGATTGAGAAAAGGGACTGCCAAAGACTGAAAAGTACTGCTTGTGGACTGGTTTAAGGCTGATATTAGGGGCAACGCAGATGCTGGGGGCAAGCACATGCGGCAGTTCAAAGGCACTGACTCTAATGCTGATGAAAAACTTATCACTGCCTGCAACAACAGTAAAGGCAGCAGCAATGAGCTTGACACTGAAGGATTGATCTTAAACATCTGGAATGACAAGCCTGTTAGCACCAAGAGCATCAGTGGCACCAGTGGTCTTATCAGAATTGAAGATGATGACACTAAGGACTGTGGCTTGCAACCAAAACAACAGTCAATGCTGATAGATACTCTGACCTGTATCATTAGGTGGGTTGGAAATTAACTCACAGATAGAACCCAGAGTGTGAAAATAGCAGACTCTAAGTCATACTGTCGACCAGTCATGCATGGAGTCCCACAGGGATCGGTCCTGGGTTCTCTCCTGTTTGGCATCTACTTCTCAGAAGTCCAGGCCAAAACGGAGGGATTCTGGCTGACCAAGTTTGCCGACGATTGCAAGCTGGGAGCCATTATTAACTCCCCAAGTGATCTAGACATCCTTCAGAAAGACCTCACTGAGACCAACGACTGGTGTCGAAACCATGGCCTTAAGCTTAATGCCAAAAAATGCATCATCATTCCCTTTGGGAAAAACTCAGTTTCCACTAATTATCACATTGATGGTAGCCCACTGAACACTGAAGGTGCTATACGAGATCTGGGGACACAGGTTAACAGCAACCTCTCCTTCAGCCACCACATTCCCACTGTGGTCAGAAAGTCCTTCTATGTGGCACATCTCATTACCAAGGATTTGCCTCCAGGAAGAAAGAGGTCATTATCTCTCTCTACTCTTCCCTCATTAGACCACTCATCCAGTATAATGCCCCATTTAGCATGTACCTCACTAAACACCTGCAACAGCTGGAAAGGTCACAAAAGTACCTCACAAAGAGGATCCTAGGCCTTAAACACATGCCCTACATGGAAAGACTCAAACAACTCCAGCTTTTCCCTGTCTCATATCATCTATTAAGAGGCGATCTCTGCTTGACTTACAAAGCCATGTTACACCTAAAGAAATCCTAATCCCTCCACACCGCACACTCCAGGGATCTCAACCTCATTACCACAAACAACAGAATATGCTGGAGGGACAGGTTCATAACCCAGAGACTGCACATGCTCTGGAATAGACTTCCCATACTTGTCAAGCAGAGCACCTCATTGGCCCTTTTCAAGAGAAATCTTGATGAGTGGATGGGAAATAGAAAGTTCACCCCGGGGATCACTCCAGTGTCTCTACTTGATAGAGGCACCGGGAATTAATGGCGACATGATGCCAGGGCACTTTGACGGACTAGGCTTGTAAAGGCTCCAGAGCCATTGGCCTAGTACACACCTATGAACCTATGAACCAAAATTGGCACTGTAAGGGGTTGAAGTTGGCCTCCTTAGAAACAGTGCTGGTAACAAAAGGATCTGTGAGGAAATCTGTGATAATCTAAATGAGAATAGAATAGAATAGAACATATGAGAAAATGTCTCTATCCTGAAACAAGAGTGGGATGAGGCAGCAGATATCTTTTAATGAGGCTTTATAAAGTCATCGACAAGTTTCTCACAGAATAAGATAGCTGAAGTTGATCTTAAGCTCATAATTTTAGACACCTCTTTATTTGTTACAAGTCAACCAGTTTTGCTGAGGACTTGTCTGAGAAGGCTCAATATTCAAAATAGTAATTATCTCAGACTTAGGCTCTTATAGTGATGCCATTGGTCCTGGCTCTGACTTCAAGATAGATATCCCTGATCCTGAAGCCTTCTTCTACATGGGTCTTACATCATAAAAATGTAGCTTGTGCTTGTGATCCTGAATGTTATTCAGAGTGAATGACTGACATATTGTGCTCCTGTCCATTCCTATCAAAATCAATGTTAACATTCAGAATGCTCATCCTGAGAAGAATATCTGTAATTAAACTTGCAGTTTTTAAATGTGCACTCTGTTATAATCAAACTTCAAAGCTAAGGTGAAGAAGTATCGCTAAACAATTCACTTCAGTAAAAGGCAATGACTAAATATAAGTAATGTGAATTAGAAACAGTAGTTAAACATCAAAATGGAGAAAAAAATCAAATTCTGATTCTTTCAACAGAAACAAACAATAAACAAAGAAACAGTAAATGTGAAAAACTGACCAAAGAACCAATTAAATCTGATGCAAAAGCCAGAAAGAGAGGTAACTCAAATGTCATCCAAAATGAAGAGACAATAAAATGCACAACCCTAGAGGAAAGGGTATACAGCAACAAACTATGTCTAAAAAATTGTCAAAAAACTTTCAAGAAAGCAGCACAGCTAGGACTAGAAGTTAGTTGGATTGTAAAATAATAGAAAAATGCTATTTATTCTTTGTTGACAAAATTAGTCAATATTCAAGTGTCTTCTTTTCAGAGGAGACCCAAAATGTTATTCAAACTGACTTGGGGAAATCTGACTGTGGCACAAATTTGACCATGGTACTGGGGAACCTTCCCTACTCCTTTTTCAATAACTGTCATGATTGTTTTACCTCCATCAGATCTACTACCAAGTGAGGAAGCTGGGACCTCAGTTTAATGTCCCATCTAAAGAACAGCACACACAGGAGTGTAGCACACCTCCTTATGCTGCACTACAGTGTCAGTACTGGAATATTAATCCAAGTACCTCATGTGGTAATAGAACCCACCATATTCTGACCTTCCGGTGTGAAAGGCATGTCTACTACCTGTTGAGCCACTGACACTAATAGGGTGGCATGTCAATACCTTGGACTTACAACACATAGCCTGACATATAATTGACTTTTTCAGCATAGTAAAAGAGATCTAGAGAGGAAGGTATTTGTACAGAACACTTTTGTAAAGGGAAGGGAATTTGTAGCCTCAGAAAATTGTAGGTGCTGACCTGCCTGACCCCTCTATGGCATTAATCTTGCTGTCAAGGATGGACTTCCTTATACCAGATGCATTCATACTGAATACTAACTGCTGAAATGCTTCTTCTCAAAGGAAGAGCCTAAGATAATCCAATCCTTTTAAAATACAAAAAAAAAAAAAAAAAACTTATGATGTGGTATACATCTGGTCTATTATGTCCCCCAAAAACAAAATACTCTGAAACAATTTACATCCTTTTCAAAAGTGTCAGAGGGCAATAACCTGAAGTTCAGAATGTCGACTTTCTAGCACGTTATAGACACATTTCTGGCTAAATCTAGGTTTAAATTTTTGCCTGATCAGCTACCACGAGCACTTACCACAAGATAAAAGCCCATCTTCATACTGTCTAGTATAAGAAAAATCAATAAATTCTCTTGGAGATATAATGTTCCAGAGCTGACCAGCTGTTGTATATCGCATCACACAACAACCCTATGGAAGAAAGAAATGTTATAGCATATTTGTAATTCAAACTAAATGGTCATTCTATACAATTTATCAACAGAAATCACAGAATTACTCAAATGTATGCATAAATGATTATGTTTTTGGAAGATTTGGTTCTTTGGCATCAATGCTGTCTACTTTGATTGTGTGGTCAGTGTGCACTATGCATCAACACTAAGGAGTCCACCTGCAGACAGAAATGTTTAATCCGCATTATGCTTGGACCACCAGCATTTAAAACAGGATTGTAAAATGTTTCCTTTTGACAAAAGGACAATTAAAAAGATTAGGAACAAGTTAAAGTTTGAGAGGCTTATGCCAGCAGAGGGAGAAAAACAAATGTCAAACTTCTCACTCAGAGTTTCAGAAGGCCTGGGACAAGGCATAAAATAAAAGACACTTCATGCAGGTGAAACGATTCAAAAGAGGCTTCCCCAGTACTGCACAAATGCACTAAACAGAAAGAAGAGGATCCGTGTTCTACAATAGTAGGTGCTCATGACAGAGGTTGGAGGAGGACAGTGATTCTTCCTCGGGTATTAGTGCAACTGTTATGCTTTCTGTATTCACTGTAGACAAACCTAGGCATAGACTTCCAACACAAGACAGCTTCTCTTCCTTATCAGAATAAGAGTCGATAAAAATAACCTCCGCTCAGATCTGCTACTGCCAAGCCTTTTATGAAAACCAAGTCCTTCACTTAACACAACAATCAAACTGCTAATGTGGATTTCAAATGCAGCAAGATAAGGGAAGCTTTAATCCAGGTGCATATTAAGATGGGTCTAGTCATCTATCTTACAAGTGAATATGGGGTCTTCAAAGTCTCCCTTCTCATTTTTCTCCTCATTGTTCCCTGACTATGTGCCAAATGTAATGAGGACATATGATTCTTGACAAGGTTGAATAGCTATTTGTATTGTAGGTTCACAGATTTTCCTTTCGGTGCTGACTGTTCTGTTGATATTGATATTGTTAGTCATGATTCTGGTGGCTCAAAGTTTTCCTTCAGAGCTGTGAGCTGGCATTAAGCATCAGAGGATGGCATTGGTTCCAAGGACCTTAGTGATGTTCCACACCTCAGTATCATCAGTGTTTGAGTTTCTACACAGACAGGGTCTTATTTTTAAATGAGGAGATTATCCTCAGTTTTTCCTTTGAGAAGAATCATTTCAGCAACTTCATCTTCCTCATCTATGTCTCCTCACCCAGAAAAGTAGGTAAACACAAGTGTAAGACAATGCACATCAAATCCCCATTGGAAATTCTAACTCCAGATACCAAGTACAGAGATGGAACAGACTCCCTCCCATTCTCCCAGATGACTCCAAATTTCATAGGGTCTTAGAGTTTATGAGGAAATAGGAATGGTCACAAGAGTCCCTTTCATCAACTGTTAAAATTATGCCAAAGGCATTTCACATACTTCCCTTATCCTTCTGGTTACTTCTTCTGACTCATAAGATGGCAGCACTTACCATTCACAGGCTTGGAAAGTCTGAAACTGCTGATATAGTAGCACCTGTGCCTAGGAGTCCAGATAAGATCTTTCATCTGTCCACAGACTGGACGGTATTCAAGTGTTCCAGAGCTGTGTTAGTGATACTTAAGGGTGAGCTCAAGCCTCACAGTCCAGTAGTTCACCCACCTAACCGTTTTTGTGGGAATGTGTCTATGTATCATCCAATTTTTCCATAACTGAGCATAGTTACAAATCCTATATACTTTGATTCCAGTAGGAGCTTGCAAAGGAGTTGGGAAAGGCACAGGACACACTGCCTCTGTAGAATGGATAGAGGAGCAAACTGATTTCCCACATTGCAACAATTAATACCATATCTAATCTCTCCATAAATCCAGTGCACAGTGCTGTAAATGTTGCACTACTTTCTTAAATGCCTCATTCAGTGGAAGCAACATGCTTACTACCGAAGTGAGGAAGAAATTCAAAGGGACTGAAAATTATGGTAAAACCTTGATGGTCATCGAGATCTGTTTCCAGATACTGCAACATCCACTTGCCAGGAACTGGAAAAGTCTCAAGCAGCTGTGATTTAAATTGGGCCAGTATCCAAAGCAACACAGGTAACAAAATTCAGGAAAAAATAGAGAGGCCAGGGCTTATCTCAGAATATACACCCCTTTAGAGGTTGGGATTCTTAGTAATGTCAGCTCTGTCATGGTTCTTCCCTGCAGAAACAGCAGCAGCCCAAAGGACTTGCATGACTGACCCTCTATGAAGGTGGTTGGTGGTTGCTTGTCATATCTTCTGGTGGCAAAGATGGTCATCATGCAGGAAGGGCGGAAAAGAAAAAAGAAGTTATGTACTCACCATAACGTTCCATGTATGTAGTCCATCTTGCCAGACATTATTACGTGTGGTTCGGAGCTGATCCTCGGCTCTGACTCGGCCGCTTTTAGAAAGCCTGAAAACTTCTGATTGGCTCGTGGCTAGGAGATATCCCATGGTGCATGAGCACACTCCCCGGATCTTGTTTGCTGCTAGTCTATATAAGGAGGAAAAGTAGCAAGGAGAACAAAGGTTCGGAAGAATAAACCCTAATAAAAGTGTCTTTTATGATATAAACTACCGTAGAAAACTGTTTCCAGACCCTCCAGGAAGGGGTCTGGTGGGTGGGTTTGTAATAATGTTCGGCGAGATGGACTACATACATGGAACACTATGGTGAGTACATAACTTCTTTATGTTATGTAGTCCTGTCTCACCTCCATTATTAAGTGTGGGACAGCGTTCCTAGCATCTTGTATGGGTGGCTCACTGGAAAATACTCCTGAGCACCGTGGAACCAAATGAGGCCCTACCCCTGGAAGTTAGGTCCAATTTATAATGGGTAATGAAGGTATGAGGGGTAGCCCATGTTGCTGCTGCACATATATTATCAATAGGAGTCCTGGCTTGGAAGACAGCAGAAGTAGAAAATGATCTGGTAGAATGCACTTTGACTTTAAGGGGTAACTCTCTTCCCTCAGAAGTATAAATGAAAGAGATGCAGTTAGAGATCCAGTTTGATAGTGTGACCTTAGAAACTGGCAAACCCATTCTTGTTTCAGCAAAGGAAACAAATAGCTGGTCTGATTTTTTAAATCCTTTAGTTCTGTGGCTGTAGAAACGCAATTGCCTATGCACATCCAATTGGTGAAATCTATACTCTGATTTATTGGTGTGATTGGGGAAGAATACTGGCAATTCGATAGTTTGATTCAAATGAAAATGGGAGCAGACCTTGGGGATAAAGGAAGGATTCATCCAGAGAGAGACCCTATCTTTTGTGAAAAATTAAGTATGGAGGTTTAACTGATAGGGCTTGCAGTTCGGAAACTCGTCTGGCTGAAGTTATCGCCACTAGAAAATGAGTCTTCAATGACAGAAATTTTAATTGACAGCTATGGGCTGGTTCAAAAGGTGGCAAAGTAAGTTTAGAAAGTACTAGATTTAGATCCCAGGGAGGAATGGGATATTAAACGGGAGGTCTTAACATCATAGAACCTTTGAGAAAGGTCTTGCAAAGTTTGTGGGACATAAGGTTAGGATCATTAATTCCCACATAAAAATTAGATATTGCTGCTAGCTGAACTCTGAGTGTAGCAGCTGCTGATCCCTGGTGAAAAAGTTCTGATAGGAACTCTAAGACGATAGGAATGGGAGCTGTAAATGGATTAACCTTTCTGTTATCTGCCCATATAGAAAATCTCTTCCATTTACTGTTATACAATTTTCTAGTCGAGGGCTTATGAGAAGAGGTAATGATATGGGTTACAGCTGGAGACAGATCATGAAGCCTGACTAATGATGGAACTGGAGCAGCCATGCTGTCAGTATGAGAGTGTGGAGACAGGGATGAAGAGAACCTGACATGTGTGTCAAGAGGTCTGGTACTGGGTCCAGAGTCCATGGATAGTTTAACAGGTAAGGCCTGAGGAAAGGGAACCAAATCTGATGAGGCCAGTAAGGAGTGATGAGGATCATCTTGCTTCCCAACAACATTGCTTTCTGTATAACCTTGGGAATGAGTAGAAAAGGAGGAAATGCATAAAGAAGTCCCGGGGGCCAATTGTGGATGAGTGCATCTCTCAGAGACTCTCCCAGAGAAGGAATGAGGGAGACAAAGGTGCTGCATTTGGGTTGATGGGGCTGGCAAAGAGATTGCAGCAGGGTTGTCCCCATTTGTGGAAAATCTAATGGGCCACTTTCTGGTTCAAAGACCATTCGTGAGGTAACAAAATTGCCCTGCTTGGCTTGTCTGCTATCATGTTGGATGTCCCCGGGATGTGTGTTGCAATGAGAAAGCATTGGGAAGAAATCGCCCAGTTCCAAACTCACAGGGCCTCTCGACATAAGGAGTAAGATCTGGTTCCTCCTTGCTTGTTTAGATACCATACCACCGACATGTTGTCTGTCTGGATAGCTATCATCCCTAGAGGGAGAAAGTCGTGAAGTACTTGCAATGCTAGAAGCACTGCTCTCATCTCTAGGACACTGATATGCAGATGGGCCTCGTGATCTTGCCATGTGCCTTGGACAGTCTTGCCTAGATAATGCCCCCCCACCCTATCTGAGAAGCATCAGTGGTCACAGTGGCAACGGGTTGGTGCGATACAAAGGGAGTCCCTGTGGTAAGGTGACCTGGCTGAATCCACCAACGGAGATCCTTTGTGCAAGAATGATTAGTATCTGGTGAATCAGGGGCAACTGCTGAAAAGACCACTGGGATGACAGGAGCCATTGGAGTATTCTCATATGTAGTCTTGCTAATGGTACCAATGTTATAGTCGACGCCATTGTTCCAAGAAGTTGTAACACCACCTTCGCTTTGACTCTTCGAAGGGGAAGTATCCTGTAAATCTGCTGTGAAAGATTTTGTATTCTGTCTGTAGGTAGTCTGGCTATCATAGAGACCATGTCTGTGTTTGCTCCTATAAAGGTTATAGATTGAGCGGGCAAAGTTAAGGATTTTTCCCAATTTATATAGACTCCCAGCTGGGAACAGAGCTTGATTGTGGAGTCTGGATTGAACTACAAGATGCCTGGTGGTGGTGGTGGTCAAGAGCCAATCGTCGAGGTATGGAAAAACTTGGATTCCCTGACACCTCAGATGGGCTGTTACTTCTGCCATGCATTTGGTGAACACCCAGGGGGCTGTGGTGAGACCAAAAGGCAGCACCCAAAACTGGTAATGATTGGCTCCCAGCCAGAAGCGTAGAAAACTCCTTGATGCTTTGTCCATCTTGATGTGGTAGTAGGCATCTTGGAGATCTATTGAGCACATCCAATTTTCTTTCCCTAACAGAGGAAGTATGGATTGTAGAGTGACCATTCAGAAATTGAACTTCTGTACATACTCGTTTAACCTGCTGAGGTCTAAAATGGGTCTCCAGTCCCCTGTTCTTTTTGGAACTAAAAAGAATCTGGAGTATGTTCCGAATCCTGTCTGGTCTGCCGGGACCTTTTGGATGACTCTTTTTAACAGCAGCTTTTCTATCATTATAGCTGTTTGATCCCTGTGAATGGGTGATACATCTGAGATCTTTTTGGGAGGGCGTGGTGGAAGGGAAAAGGTTATAGAGTAACCTCTGGTGATAATGTCTTGTACCCACTTGTCTCGGGTGATATTTAGCCAGGCTTCTGGGTACAAAGACAGGTGACCCCCGACCGGCTCCAGAGACGCACAGTCAGGTTCCACATCAGGAACGCTGATAGGGACGGTCACGAAAGGAATCAAGACCTCCCTGATTTTGTGGACCTCCCCTGCCTCTAGGGCAACGTCTACCATTTGTTCCTCCTCCTCTGCCTCTGAAGGAGGAGTCACCCTGTGTATCCTGGAAAGATCTCTGATTTCTTGAACCACATTTTTCCACTCTTCTGACCTTTAGGGTAAGGTCTAGAAGGGATGGTAAAACTGACTTCCACGACAGAGAAAGTCTTTCCTTCCTGTTCACACCTGGTGAGGGTATCTTTCACCTTGGGTCCAAAAAGACAGGATCCGTTAACGGGAGCATTGGTGAATGTAGACTTGAAAGGTTCAGCAAAATTGCATAGACGCATCCAGGACTGTCTCCCTAAGGAGACTCCTGAACCCGCTGCCCTACTCGCACCATCAGCTGCGTATGAGATCATCCTCATGGAGGCGTTAACAATGGATGTTAAGGTAGTCAACTGAGTAGATACTGTAGATGGGACTCCTTTAGTAGAGGTACCTTGAAGAGTATCTCCTACTCCTTCAGGAGATCTCTCTGAAGTCTCGTGAATTGTGATAGATAATTCAATGATCAGAGTGTAAAAGCCGCTGAAGAGAAGATACACATCCCATATCTATCCATTGTTCGGGATTCCTTATTGGGAGGATGGATAGAAGAAGAAGTCTCTGCTAGCTCTTTCTTAGTGGCTGCTGCCACCACCATGGCATCTACAGGTAAGCCCTTGGATAAAAATTCTTTGTCTTTAAGGGTGGATAAAACTTGTTCGGCCTCCTGGGGAACAGTTCCATGGCATCAGGAGTCTGCCATGCTTTCTGACTCACAAGATCCAGTAACTCATCAAATGGGGGAGACACCCATGAAGCTGAGGGTTGAGACCTGAAAGCCTTCAAGTACACTGACTCCTCATCAGACGGGGTTACAGTGGGCCAGCTGCCTCTCTGCCTGAGGATCTCCAAGATGTCTGTAAAGGAGACATCTTCAGAGGACGACTCGGGGGACTCCGACGACTCATCAACGTCAGTGTCAGATGTGGGAGACTCATCAGGGGAGTCTACATGCTTCCTCTTACATGATCTGTTCCGAGGGGGCTCCTCAGCGGGGTTCTCTGGGGAGGCCTCAGAAGATTGGGGGCCACCCAAGTGTGGGTCCTGAGGCTGTGGGTCTCTGCCATCCGGGGAAGAGAAGATGCTGAGACTGTAGTCAGCACTTGAGGGAGTATAGCATTGGTACTTCTACATGAGGTGGATGAGCTATACAGCATGCTCCTCATCTTCACGAAGACCGATTCCTCCGGCTCCGAAAGACGCCTCGGTTCCGAAGAAACCAGAGATGCCAATGGCTCCAGAAGGATTGGCTCTGAGAATGATGCAGAGTCTAAGCTCACTTGGGCCGATGCACCAGGAGGGAGACTCGGCACTGAAGAAGTTCAGTTCCAAGTGTCCCCATTGGGGCCGACCGAGGAGCTTCAGACCCTAGACACTTCAGACAGCTCTGAGACAACCACACGAGGTGCTGGAACCGAAGACTCCACTGTAGTCGGTACTGGCAATATCGGCTCCGAAGGCCCACTCTGGGTTGGAGGAGGAATGAAAGCAGGATAGGTAGGAGGAGTCGGCTCCGAGACCGAGTGGGTCGGAGTCAATAAAAATTTTGGCAAGGCCGACGACTTGAGGAGTCGGAGCACCATTCTCTTGATGTCTTCTTCAGATAGACTCCTACAGGATCTGGAGGACAGCATGGGTGACCTTGTACTCTGTAATATTGGTGATTTAAGGGTAGGGGAGACTGGTGGAATATCTGTTGACCGTCTCCGAAGAGGGCTGCTAGTGATCGGCACCGAAACACTTGCTACCGATACTGCTGGTTCTATGTCCAAAATCTCAATCGGCCCCGAAGACTGTGGAGCCGAAGAGAAAGATACCACCTCCACTTTTTGTAACTTCTGTGGTGGTTCAGAGGCAAAGGCTGGAGCCAGAGGAGGCCATTTTGAAGTTTTGCCCTTATCCTTCCTAGAAGACTGCGACTTAGGTGAGGAAGAAGAACTGGCTAGATCTTCTATGAAGGAAGGTTTCAACAGACCTTTTAAAATAAGTTATTCTTCCATTCCTGGAGCACTCTACGGCTAAAAGAATGGCAGAAAAGGCAGGTTTCTTGCAGATGTATGGCCCCTAAGCAATATACACAAATGCTATGTGAACACTTAATGCATTTCTTAAAGCCTGATGGTTTGTGTTCCTTAGATTCCTTAGACATATTGACAGCAAAGGAAGGCCAACACACTCACACAGCAAGAGAGGAACTAGGTCCTCTAACTTAAATGGACCTAGTGTGAAGAACAAAATAGGGACGAATTAGAACCTCTAACTTAAAAGGTCTAGCAAAAAACAAAACCACACGCACTCACGGGATACCACACGCGAACAAGCAATAGGCCCAGAAAATACAATATACGATAACCAAGTCAAATCCGGTTGAAGTCACAAATCGGAAGTCACAAAAAATGACTGTCAGTAATAAGCTATGATAGACAACTCTGTATAAGCAATACATTCCTGAAAAGGAAGTAATAGTAATAAAAAAAGGTATCACTTAGCCACGGCCAACCAAGAAAGCTTCCGACTGAAGACGCAGCAAATGAGATCTGGGGAGTGTGCTCATGTAACATGGGATACCTCCTAGCCACGAGCCAATCAAAAGTTTTCAGGCTTTCTAAAAGCGGCCGAGTCGGAGCCCACACATAATAATGGAGGCGAGAGAGGACTACATAACATCATAATTTTCAGGGGCTATAAAATTCTTTTCCTTACCCAACCTCATCCACTCTCCTTTCCTTTTCTTACTATTTCACCACATCTAGTCTATCAAATAAAGAGGTAGCAAACCTCTCAGCAAAGTGAGCGGTCTGAGAGGTCCCACGGCAAGATAGAAAGCCTGGATAGAATTCCATATACTTTTTCAGTAACTAATTAAACCAAAGCCCTCAGGCAAATCCAACATGTAAATGGCCTAATCAGATTTGCTCCCAAAATAATGTTAAAGGTGGTTCAAAGGTGTTCTTAGTGCAGAGAGTTCTTTGTCTTGACAAAGTAAATTTGATGTTCTCACTTGACCTCCATTGTGCTTATTTCCTTATGAAAACAACCAAGATTAGGAAATGGCCACTTTGGGTTTTGGGGCCTCCTGGTCAGTTTCATCACAGCACCTAGGGTGTTCAGTAATGGTACGGCCGTGGTGGTAATACACCAGAGTTTGTGTGAAACTAACCTCTTCCCTACTTAGATAATTGGATCTTAGCTGCTCCAAATGTAATGATCAGTGTTAACAAAGGATCCATTTCTTCTCCTAAGACAGTCCTTGGGCATTACAGTAAATACTGCAAAGATGCAGCTGGACCCCCCACAGACCATAGTTTTCATAGGATATTTGCTGGGCTCTCTAGCTTGCAAGTTAAGTCTGCCTTAGGGTAGTTTTTCTCAATTGCAGACAACTGTATTTGTTCTTCTGTGATCAGATTTTCTTCCAGTAAGATTATGCTGGAAAATGAACACTAGGCCTTATGGCAGCAGCTATTAAGTATAACATACCCATTATCACACACAATATTTTCAGTTACTTCTAAGTGGCAGCCCTCCAACCCATACTTCTGACATCAAATGTCTCTCTCACTCTCTCTCTAAATATATCTATATACATATCTACATATCTGTATCTGTATCTATATCTATATATGTATAGACAGATATATCAGGTGTTCAGCTTTAAGAGTGCAAGACTATAACAGAAATAAGCTTCATATTAAACAGCTGAAGAGCAGAATTATGAACACTGGTGTCCCAGAAAATTCATCCTCCTCACTCTCAGCCCAGTGTTTCAATGATGTTGTACCATCAGTAGCTTTATCTTCGCTAAACTATTTTGCATTCAAACATACCCAGCATTTTTCAGGAGGGGCTAAAATAATTTTTTACTGCTACTACTATTATGTTTTTTTCTGAAAGTGAGCAAGCCATACTATTAAATTATGTTAGCCATAGCTTGAGCATTCTTTCTTTTCAGAAGAACGAGTCAACAGTCCAAATTCAACATGTAATTATGCTTATATAGACTAATAAGCAGTCATGCTATCAAATGTTTTTCAAAAAGAATGCAGTTCTTTGCTTAAAGAAAAGGGACATACAGATTGGAAATTAAACATAGAAAGGTACTCTTGCAAAAATGAGGGCCGTGGTGGTGCAGCGGTTATCGTTGTTGCCTCACAGCAAGAGGTTCTCCCGTTCGATTCTCTTCTGGAGCGCCTTCTGTGTGGAGTCTGCATGTCCTCCCCGCTGTCGAGTGAAGTTAAAGACATGCAGGTAGGTAGGTGCGTGCGTGAATGGGTGTGCCTTCTTTGAAGGTTGGGTGTCGGGCTGGCAACTCGGCTCTGTAAAAATCCACTGCCAATTATTAGCGGACCGGAGTTCCGCTGTGGCAACCCCTAACCGGGAAAAGCCAAAAGACGTTACTATTCTTGCAAAAATGAATGTAAAATTAACAGCTTTGAACAAACAAATGGCATAAGGAAAAAGCACTGATTACCTGCTAGCTGCTCCTAATGACAACTAAATGTAAATAATTTCAATCCATCTATCTCTGTGTTTCAATATCATTTAGCACACTGCATAATGCAAATAGGCACACTGTATAGACATGTTCACCGACTAGGCAGACGGCCGTCTCTTTTCTCATCCAAAAAACTGCAAAGCCTTTCTTCACACTTCTACGGAAAGGCGCAGTCTAACTTGAATATCTGCATAAACAATTATCAACAGAAAAAGTCACTTTACTTGAATAACTACAAGAGGAGTGCCCAAGAATGATACTATGAGACATTACTGGGAAATATTCATTTATCACAGTCCTTTTACATAAATCCCCTATGTCTGCATTAGGTAATTTTGTCCTGACTCTAATTTCTGCTGAGTTAGAAATGCAAATCCAGATATTTTCCCCTAAAATAAAGTTGCATAGCTAATCAGACAGATCTAATCAAAAATATGCTAAAATAGCTTTGACATGTAGCAGACTAAGGAGCTCAGATCTCTGCTAATCTGTGTCTGTGTGCACGTGAGTGTGAGAGAAAGCTTCACATATAATGCTCTGCTGCATTTCCACAGGGGGAAAAACAATTACTTGCTTATCACAGTTCATCACATTTCACATGTTTGATGCTTTACTGCAAAAAATGCAATGTTTGTAGAATGTTTCATATTTTACATCTTTCCTCCATCTTGACCATAGGCACAACTGCAGATTTTATACACCTTGTCACATTTCTTATTTTTGTTGCATCTTTATTGAAAAAACAATTATATGCTTTTTACACTTGCTCATAATATTACTAAGTCTATTCATCTATCTATCTGTCTATCTATCTATTTATCTATCTTTATGCAACAGCTTGGAAATCGCTAACTCCTATAAGAGTGAAACTATTAGTTGCTCAAGACTGCTGTGTACTGTTTTGGGAAGTTTCTCCCTTCTCCAACATTTTATACTTGTGAAGTTGATATGTTCAAGTATGGGGAGTGTGAAAGGAAAAGTACTTATTTCACACTGACGTAAAGGACAAAGTTTGCACTATTGGGATTAACCTGTTGTAATCCTGGGAATCACAATGTTGAGTTGTCACTATAGAACAATACAGACCTAGACATAAAAGATCATATTTTGACAAAGGGTTGTGATAAATATACTTATTAGTTTCAGGATGTAGATATTTTTTTTATTTATCCTGATGACCTACCTACATATCAGTGTGCAGTAAATCCTTTCATTCCATTACAGGATGGACATATTTTTATTTATGTATATCATGAACTTCTCCCCCACTTCACTTTACTCATACATGCTAACCTTAACCTTGTTCCTGCCTTAACCATAACCCAACACATTAACTTATGAAAACCCTTTCTTTAACAATTCCACTACAAAATACATTTGGACACACACACTAACACAGCATCACACATGCTCAAAATTAAATCTATCTCCTAACTTATCCATTATTCTAACCATAACCTGCAATCACTTGCACATACACTCTCCAAAACACTCAGGAATTGCTTGGCAAACTTACTCATACCCACCAACACACACACACACACACACACACACACACACACACACACACACACACACACACACACACACACATACACGCACAAATACACACAACAAAATATGTCCCTTATCTAGCCCTTCTTCTAACTGTAACTTGCAAACACTTAACACACAATCCAAAACATTCAGGAACATATTCACAAACAAATTGCTGCTCAGCACAATCACTCACACATGCAAAATCATTCACATGCACAGAAAAATACAAAAACTATCCCCTTACCTAGCCCTTAATCTAATCCAAACGTGAAAACTCACACCCACTCAACACCAGTCTCACTTACTGTAAATCAAACTACTAAAATTTCCTGCCTTTGAAATACAGCACTCCACAAAGAGTGCATGAACATTATTTCTCCACACAAACACACTTCGGAACAAACTGCCATTCAGTATATTGCTGGATACCACCTTCCTTTTATCAAGCAAGCCCTCCCTTTTCAGGGAAAGATTGCCATCTAGTGAGTTCAAAGGTTAGTTGAGAGAAAGGGATCTAACTCAGTTGCTAAAACTGACATTGTCAAGACCACATGATTAGCATTTTAGCTCTTGCTGACTGTCTTGACTGAGATCGTGGTACAGTGGGACTGATGAATGTGCCCTTTTCTCCAGTGCAGTGCAATCTTGGAGTTGGTATATATAATTAGCAGGGGGTGTGGATGGCACAGTGGTGGGCTTGTCCCCCTGCAAAAACATATTTTTTTTGTTTGCAGATGTTATTTTGGTTGTTCAAGTTGATCGACAAACCAAATTGCTGAACGTGTGGTCTCAACCATATCAGTTTTGACAATGTAGTCTGTCGTCCAAATGAACTAGATCTGGGAGAAAGATATCATGCAAGGTGAAATTTTTATGACGTAAAGACAAGAAAACCCTAACTGGGAAGGAGCACGCATGATGTCATCTACCACAACCCATAATGTTAGCTCCATTCTCCTACTACAAAGTGCATGTCAACCTGTCCTGTGTTTGGTGTATGACTTCCCAGTTTCTACCAGGCATGTCTGATCAAAAGTAGAAACCCGCTCTACACCTCACGATGAGCAAGCTGACATAAGCCACTTACTCCACCCTCAGACCTGGCTTGTTCAGCACCCAATCAACTAATCAGACTTGGGTTTTTGGCTCACAGTCAGGACTCCACCCTTTTATGCCACATAACTGGGTCCAATGCATTTTTAAACTAATTACCATAAATAGGTAATGGGTCATAACTTATCTATGAAGGGTTGCAGATGTAAATCATTTTGACTTTATAATATGGTGACCTCCCTTCTATTTTTTTTTTTTTTTTTTGTGGAATTACTGCAAGCTCAGGTTAAGAGTCTATTACAACTATAAGTTTTCAAATGTTATACCCATTTTGAAGTTTGTAATCTTCTAATATTATCATTCCACCATGTGATGGAATCACTGTGCAATAAATGTAGAGGTTTGAAAATAAACTTCCATCAAAAAAATATCAATTCATATCAAGAGCACACCTTCCTGACCTGTATTGAGACTAGCAATGCTAGAACATGGTGTTGTGTATCAGAAAGTAGAAAATGATTCCAGTCATAACTACAGACCAAAAGTAGAATTTCATCATCTCATTTTAAACTCATAAAGCAGAATACAACATCTAGAGAACTGTCTTGCATGGTCCTACAAAGACTTTTCTCTTGTATTTTTTTTCTGTTGAATATAAGACAGGAAGGAATATCAAAGACTATTCGGTACATAGTTATTATGTGAATAAGACAATAACTATAATGGCCCCTGTTAATCCGAGTGATACATACACTTGTGACTACTGTTGTAATTGTTTTGCAGTAGTGAGGGAATTTGGAAAAATAAGTAATAAAAAAAATGATGTGATAAATATTCATGTCAATTATTTATGCTTTGAGTTGCAGATTAGTTTAAAGAGGAAAAACTAGCAGAAATTTTAAAGCGAAACTACAAGAACATAAAGATATTAAGTGTTAGAAAAAAAAAACATTGTATGCATAATAGTAGCAGTATGTTGTTGGAGGTTACAGTCCTGCAGCAGGTACATTTAAGTGAGAGAGATAGATGTTGTGTTAGGGATCTTTTATTCTTTAAAGAGACTATTAAGGGTTTTTGAACTTGCATGTTGTTTTATTATTACAAAGCCCAGATAAGCTTCTTGTGAGGTAAAAGAATAGCAATTTTTTTTCCATTTTAATGGTCAACAAATAATAAAATAAATAAGTAAGAGAATAAAATAATAGGTCAACAGAACTAAAATGTATTAAAACTACTAGCAGTTCAGCCTAATATAACACATTGTTAGGACAGTGTGTTCATACGCATGACTGATACCAAATCACAAACCTCCTCAAACTGTTCAACGATGCTCATAGTTGTCATCAGGCTGTCCCAATGTAATCGAAAAGGTCCAGGGCGAATATAATCTACTATTCTGTTTGGTTCTTCCTTTACAATGCCTTCAGCTTTGTAACTGAAATAAAAGAAAGGTTCAACCTGTATTATCAGAAAATGATTCAGGCAAGGTATCCCATTTCAAATAAAACTTCCAAAGATGTTATGGCTATTGGTTCAGTGTGCGCATGAAATGAAATGCATTCACATGAAATGAAATGCATTTCTAATATCAGAGGAAATACAGTAATGAGAACTTCAGGAAGGAGGTCACTGTGTACTTCAAACCCACAAAATGCTGAGGACTCTAACTACAGTGAGTACTTGATGCGCAGCCTACCTATTTACGTAACTAGGCAAAACTGTGAAGAAATTCATGCAGCAAGGTGACAGCAAGTATGAAAAGGAGTGACAGTCGCAGTTGCCACACCGCTGCGCAAAGACAGACATGTATGAGAAGCTGTATGTCATAACAAGGTTTAGGAGGGGATTAACAAATAAGTTGTGAAATTCCAATGATTTCAGTCTTCTTTCCTGAGTTCTGCCTGTTCAGTATATACAGTACAAAATTCTGCCTTAGTTTGCCAAGAAAAAACATCTCATGATTGTTTATTCTCATTATCATCACAGAAGTCATTCTTAAGCATATTTTAATGTCTCCATCTATTTCAAACTTATCCTAGTGTTTCTGGTTCCTGCATTTCTTTGTTCTTACCTGACAGGTTGCTCTCAACTCAACTTTTGAGTTTGCCTGCACTGTGGTGCACAGGGTGGGTGGGACCTTAAGTACACCCTGAAAAACCTGAGTTTGAGTTTCGGCCTGTTTACTGGAGAAGCTGGCAGGGGAGGGAAAAGAGTGAGTGGCCAATGATGGCTCACCATTCCAAAGACAGGGGTTCATAGAAATCCTGCTGCAGAGACACCACCTAGGAGAAGACCTTAATGTGTACTCCACAGATAAAAAGCAGAACTCAGAACAACAACCTGCAAAGGAGTACAATGCACTACAGCTGAGCAAGTCACTTGTGCAAAACATGCACCCATGGTGAGCTTGACATAGCAGGCAATGCATCACACATGCCAGGTATCAGTGGCAGGGAGTCAGATGCATACAAAAACGTCCTAACTCCAAATGGATAGCACCTATAACTGATGGCTAACTCCCCCATTTCTCAGGGTCTCTGCATCCCAGGAAGTGGGAAGGAAAGAATGGACTAAAAGTGGATGAGGGTTTCATGATCAAAGGGAGAAAGGGCCCAAAACAAATACAAAAGAAATAAGTGAATACACAAATGAATGAATGGCTCTTCAGTTTCAAAGCCTGTAACAGACCACCTGAAAATTAGCAAATATCTGCTCACCAGATAAGACATGGTTAATTGATAAGATTTCTTCTTTTGATGTCTCCAGCTTGGCGCAATTCAAATACTTTTCTATCTCTTGCATTTTGGGGCATGTGTGCCTACTGCTGCCTAATATCATAAGGTCATATGTTGATTTAAGAAGAAACACTATCCTCTTTGCTCCCTTCTTTGACCTGCATGCACTGATTAAGCACAGCCTAATAAAAAACATAAATAAGCAAGAATATAAAAGCAAAATTGCAGGACAATATATCTGATGATGCTCAATAGAAATATCTAAATACAAGGCAACAGCTGAAGGGTAATAAGCAGCCATTACATGGCAGCCAAAGGGTAATAAGCAGCCATTATGTGATATCTTCCTGCAGAACAAAAGAAATGGCATTCAGATATCAATTATATCAGCCTTTGAAGAACCCTGAAGTGAGGATTTGTTGTGAAAATTTTTAAGCAGTACACATTAAACCACTCTGGGAGCCCACTGGCAGGGGAAGGCCCAAAGTGGCCTGATTCTTGCAGTCATGGTTGAAGGCATAATGACTAGTAAAGTGTTAATTGCTCACCAAGTAGTTATGGCACATTAAACCCATTATTGAAACTGGCAGAGGCAGCTGTCATATTGCTGGTGGAGTGGCCTGTAAAAGTATTTTCCAATGGGTTGTTAACTGTCAGGTAGCAGAAGACAATACAGTTACAAATCCACTTGGAAAATGTTTGCTTAACCACTTTTGTGTCCCTTCTTTTAAGCAGCAAAAGAGACCAATGCCTGGTCTGCTGGTTTGAACTCATGTACCTTTCTCAGGGCAAAGAAATGAGTTGATAGTGAATGTCAAGAATATGGGTAGGTCTTTCTCCCTTGGATTCTGCTTCCTTTGCCAAGAAAGAAAATGGGAAGATAAATAGAGAGCATATAGGTTAGTATTGTCACCTGAGTCTTGTGAATGATCACACTGGGGTCTCTGTAAATAAGCCATTGCAGCTCAAAGATCCTATGGGCAGAAGTAATGCCATCAAGGAAAACATCAAAGCTGCCAAACCAGTTGGTTCAAAGTGAGGAACAGCAAGCCTCTCAGTCATGATGTTCAAATTACAAGGAGAAGAAGGTTTCTCCAGCACTGATTGAAAATGAAGAACCTCGTTAAAACACTTGTTAACCACCAAGTTCTGGGTTCCACAGATAATACTACAGAGCTTTTTATGCTAGTTTTTGAAGTGCAGACATACTGACACCATATTTCAGAGTTAAAGTATAATAACGCTGAAACTTTCCAAAATGTTAACATACCTCAGTTCAGGGTATTGTCATCTTGTATTTTAAAAAATCTGACCTCAAATTTCTGACATCAGATACATGGATGTTTGATCAACACACCATATGGAACAAGGGGAATGACGTTGCTGGGAAAGTTCCATGTGGACCATGACACAATACACCATAAGGCATCTATCATTTACCAGGATACCCAAAAAGCACCTTGTAGTAGTATAGGCATGACACCCACACAGTCAGTATTCAGAATATGACATAATGGATACACTTGGTACAGTCACTACACTCCATATGGGTTGGCAGTTCTATGGCATATAGGGATAAAACCCTAACCATGGTCCAAATGACCTAAATTCAGTTAGTGGGCCAGACACTGGAGAAGTTGCCTGGAGAAAGACAGGAACGATGAGTCACAGCATGTTTGTCTCTCTTTCCCTATCTCTAAAGAGGAGTAGGAAGTTAAAAGTACACGTGCCAGACATGTGGACTCCATCTAGGATCGCTGGTATAGAATGGGGATCAACAGAGATGAGGGTCAGGGCTACTAACAGAACATCACTAGTAAAAGCAAGGAAAAGTGGTCTTACAGATGCCCACTCTGCACATAAGTATTTTGGGATGTAGTGAGCATGCCCAAAAGGGAATAACAGGGCCTAGCAGAACGCCCCTAATCCCCAGTAGATGAAAGCACTACTTCCCTCTGGAGGAATGAATGAGTCATAGCTCTCTCATATCTGAGAATTAAGGAACTGACTGAGTATATCTGATCGACACTTGATAATCATGGTGAATCTGGAGCAGAAAGAAATAAAAAAAGACAAATTTCTAGGTTATGACAGACCACTCCTTTGTCTACCCCATAATATTTGAAAGCAGGAAGGAATCCTCTGTCACTCTTTGAAAGAGAATCAGGCTGCACAGCACTTCAAAGAATATAGTCTGCACTTGTTTCAGATGCTGTCTAGGGACTGGTTGGTCTCTTTGTGGGTAGAAGTGATAGCTCTAAAACATAGCTGGCTGAACCACATCTCAAACTCATCATTGCTCATGCATCTACAGACTGGAGCAAACTCAAGTACAGACTGCTGCAGTAACTCCTGGGTGTCTGTTGCATGGAATACTTTTGGGGCGGAGCCAGAAAAGGAAACATTGTCTGATGCTTGTGAGCCATCCTCATCCTAAGGTGGAAGATTTTTCTTTCAAGAATACTGGGTAACTTAAAAGAAGCCAGGAAAACCAAAAAAATATCATAGACCTTCCAAAGTGCTCAATACATTTTTCTTTTTTGGAAGTCCTTGAACAGTTTCATGGAATATGTCCAAAGACACCATCAGCCCAGAAGGGGTAACCCAAAAGGATTTGCCTCAGTGCATATTTGAGGGAAGAAGGCCACAGCCATGCTCTCCAGTGGAAAGAGAAACCTGAGCCTGCTGCCCTGGTCACAATCACTGTGCAATTAGAATTAATGATGGCTATGTGAAAGTCTACAGAAGAAACCATCATAAGGGTCTTTCCCCAAGATCCCTTGACTTCAGATGCAGGGTCACTACCACCTTTTCCAGACCTTAGCTCACAAAGAACTAAAAATGGGATAGATAAGGCAAATCTTTTTAGGATGTAAAATCCAATTTGGGCAAGGGAGATACCTCTTATCCAGCTTACTGAAACATTCACTCAATCCAATGAGAAGGTTGATAGGTGCTGTGGTCTCTGTTCTTTTTTTTTACCACAGTACACATTCTCAACCTGCCCTCAGACAGATTTCAAAAGATGGTTCAGGAGTTATGTGACTGGTTTGTGTGGATAACGAAGGGAAGACATGAAGGCAGCACAGGCTGAGGGTTGCTAAGGTAAAAGGAGGTTGGGGATGCATGATTCTATGAGGTTTGAATTGGTTCATTGCAGGCATAAACACAGAAGTTAGGAAAACATTAGAACGATAGATCCATTTTGTCTGTTTCTGTCTGATTCAACCTGTGGGCAGTCAGATCTGACTCTGATTCGATACCTTCCATCTTCCAAAGACTTCAGCCGGCCGGGTTTTGCCTCCTTTACCCATAAGTCCCCTGCGCCACCAGAACTACCTCAGATCAAGGTTGTCCCCTCTCTATATATAAAATTCAGGACCTAAATCCCAGAAGAGAGAAACAAAGAGAATGTGGACCCCAAGAAAAGAGAAGATGCAATTTCCCTGATGCAGTCATCTCAGGAACATGAAGCTCACCATGAAGGCAGGGGAGGGAGGTTGAACCAGATGGTTATGGTGAGAACATAACTTTTGTATCCTATGTTGTCTTTTTCATCTGCATTCAACCTATGGGACAGAGTTTTCAGCCACATAACAATCTAGGATGAATTAAATTGCGCAATACAGTGGAACCAAATGAAGCTTTAGACCTCAACTGTATATCCAATTTGCAGTGGGATATGAACATGTGATGACCCACCGAAGTAACAGCTGCACAGATGTCATCCAAAGCAGCTTTGGAGAGAAAAACTGCACAAGTAGCCACAGCTCTGGCAGAATGACCCTTGAGTTTGTGACACAAAGGTTTTCCTCTTCCAACTATACCCAAAGCAAATACAATCAGCTACACGTTTGTAGAGAGTCATCTTAGATATGGACATGAATCTTACAAAATGAAACAAATAACTGATAACATTTTCTAAAAGACTTTGTTCTGTCCAAAAAAAAAAAAAAAGAAGAAGTTATGTCGTACCATAACATTCTCTGTCTTTAGATCTTTGTTCATTCATTACAAATAGAACCTCGGTTCCGTCCTCAGAACCGATATGGCCATTTCCAAGCCTGCGCCAGCCAAAAACTCTCAGATAAGACCTACCCATAATGCCCCTCTCCTAGTTACTCCAGATTGAGTTTGCCTGCCCCTAGATAATAGATGTAGTAATAGGAAAAAATAGTAGAAGGCTATGTCTGAGCAAATACCCTAACCAGGAGTTCCAAAAGTCCACCAGGAGTCCAGACAGGGGGAAGGAGTGCAAGAAGTAATGAATGAATAAAGATCTACAACACAGATGGAACATTATGGTAAGACATAACTTCTTTATCTGATGTTGTAAATCTTGTGTTTATTCATTACAAACAGGACCAAGTCCCCAGCTACTTGAGTCCTGGGTGGCCCTAAGGAAGGATATTCCTGAGCACCATAGAACCAAAAAGATGCTCGGCCCCTGGAAGCCAAATCCAATTTGTAATGAGAGATAAAGGTATGAGGTCTTGTCCAAGTGGCTGCTGCGCAGATATCATCCATAGAGGCTCTGGAATGAAATGTTACAGAAGTAGCCATAGATCTGGTAGAATGAGCCTTTATTCTGGAAGGTAAGGATAGCTTATTCTGTTGGTAGATAAAGGTAATGAAGTTTCTAAGCCAGGAGGATAAAGTCACTTTGGAAACAGGCTTACTTAATATGGGTCCTGCAATGGCCTCAAACAATTGATTTGTTTTCCTGAAAGATTTATTCCTGTCCAAATAACAACGAAGCTGCTGATGCACATCAAGGGTGTGCAAAAGGTACTCCCCTCTATTAGAATGCTGAGGGACGAAAACCAGCAAGTCAATAGATTGGTTAATGGAAAATCCAGAAATGACCTTGGGCAAGAAAGAAGGGTCAGTACGAAGGGACACCCTATCCGTGTGAAAGGTCAATTAAGGTCTCTTGACACTCAAGGTCTGCAGCTCAGATACTCTTCTCGCTGAGGTAAGTTCTACTAGAAAAAGAAGTTATGTCTTACCATAACATTCCATCTGTATTGTTGATACTCGTTCAGTCATTACGCATGGGTATCGGTTCCGACCTCTGAACCAAGCCGACCATTTTCCAAGCTCGTGTCAGCTACAAACTCTCGAGCTAAACTCTTCCCCATAATCCCCCTCTCCCTGTTACCTCAGATTGAGTTTGCAAGTCAAAAGAAGGTAGAATCTGCCTCTGGTCAAATGACCTAAGAGAACCGGATGGTGAGATCCACTAGAAGCCACAGGAGGGGGAAGGAGGGAGGGTCGTAATGACTGAACGAGGATCAGCAATACAGATGAAACGTTATGGTAAGACATAACTTCTTTATCTGATATTGTTAATCCTCGTTCATTCCTTACGTATGGGTTCAGAGTCCCCAGCTACCTCTATTCCTGGAAGGCTCTCATGGAAGGACATTCCTGAGCACCATAGAACCAAAAAGATGCTCTTCCCCTAGAGGCCAAATCCAATTTGTAAGAAGGTATGAGGCGTAGCCCAAGTTGTAGCTGCACAGATGTCATGTAAAGAAGCTCTGGCAAGGAAGGCAGCAGAAGTTGCCACCGACCTTGTTGAATGAGCTTTGATGGTAGTACGCAACGGGCTATTACGTTGTGTGTAAATGAAGGTCACACAGTCCTTCAACCATCTAGCTAATGTGACCTTAGCAACAGCAGATCCTAATCTAGGTCCAGAATAGGCCAAAAATAACTGGTCAGATTTACGAAAGGACCTAGTCCTGCTTAAGTAAAAACAGATTTGCCTGTGGATATCTGGGGCATCTAGGCAATACTCTCCTCTGTTTGAATGATTGGGAAAGAAAACTGGCAATTCAGTGGTTTGATTAATAGACATTTCAGAGA
The DNA here is from genome assembly GCF_019279795.1 of Protopterus annectens. Lineage (NCBI taxonomy): Eukaryota > Metazoa > Chordata > Ceratodontiformes > Protopteridae > Protopterus > Protopterus annectens. The sequence continues at coordinate 880,325,224 of NC_056730.1, read as the reverse complement.
TCACTTTTGGCAGAAATGAAGGATTAGTTCTCAAAGACACTCTATCTCTATGAAAAATCGAGTATGGACTCTTGATACATAAAGCCTAAAGCTCAGAGATACGTCTGGCAGAAGTAATGGCGACCAAAAACAAGGCTTTCCATGACAAATGCTTGAGGTCGCAAGAAGAAGCTGGTTCGAAGGGTGGCATTGTCAGAGCTTGTAGAACTAATGATAGAGCCCATGATTGAATAGGTTCTCTAAAAGGTGGCTTCAGATGATTCACACCTTTTATGAAGGTCCTGCACAATTTGTGAGACATAAGAGAGGAATCTTGAACACCCTCATTGAAATTAGAAAATGCAGCCAAATGAACTCTAATGGTAGAGGCCGATAGACCCGATTGGAAAAGATCGGCCAGATAGTCTAGTATTATCGACACTGGTGCTGAGAAGTGATCTACTTGTTTATCTTTCAGCCAACAGGTAAATCTTTTCCACTTGCTTAGATAAGTAATTCTAGTGGAAGACTTATGAGATGCAATGCGAATGTCATATACTGGTAAAGAAAGATCATTCTGTCTGGCAATCAAGGGAATTGGAGTAGCCAAGCTGTGAGCTTCAGGCTGTTCAAGTTGGGATGAATCATGTTCTGTGGATGTGAGATCAACTCAGGGGTTGGATGGAGAATCCAAGGTCGATCTAGTAGGTGAGGCCAAAGGAAGGGGAACCAAATCTGATGAGGCCAATATGGTGCTATGAGGATCACCTTGCTCTTCAACCGACGGGCTTTCTTCAGAAACTGGGGAATGAGGGGAAAAGGTGGGAATGCATAAAGAAGACCCGAGGGCCAATTGTGGACTAGAGCGTCCCTGGGTGACTGTCCCAAAGGGGAAATCAGGGCAAAGTAATTGCTGCATTTGTAGTTGGTCGGGGATGCAAAGAGGTCGCAGCAAGGATGGCCCCAGCGGTGGAAGATCTCCGCCGCTATCAAGGGATTCAGGGACCACTCATGAGGTTGTAGAATGCACCTGCTGAGCCTGTCTGCTATCACGTTAAAACTCCCGGGAATGTGCATTGCTAGAAGAAAACGGTTGGTAGTCATCACCCATTGCCATATCCTCATGGCTTCTTGACAAAGGGGCAAGATTTGGTTCTGCCTTGCTTGTTGATGTACCAGACCACCGCCATGTTGTCTGATTGAATCACAATTGTCCCAGATGACAGCAGGAGATGGAATGCTTGCAACGCCAGAAGCACCACCCTCAGCTCTAGAACATTTATATGCAGATGGGCCTCAAGTTTGGACCAAGTGCCTTGGACTATCTATCTCTGACATAGCCCCCCCCCCCATTAGGGAGGCATCCGTGGTCACTGTGGCCTTGGGTTGCTGAGGGGAGAAGGAGCGAGACCATCAGATTGTGTGTCATCCACCAATTTAAATCCTGTTTGCACCTGTAGGTTACTCGAATCTTGGCTGAAAGAGGATTATGAAAAGGATACCATTGGGTGAGCAGTAGCCATTGTAGAAGCCTCATATGAAACCTGGCCAGGGGGACAATGGTGATGGAGGCTGCCATGGAACCCAACAGCTGTAGAACAGAGTGAGCTGTGGATTTCTCCCTTGAAAGGATTGGAATCAGTTGTTGCTTTATCCTTAAAATTCTGTGCTCTGGAATGGCAGCTCTGCAGTTCTTTGTATCCAAGATAACCCCTATAAATTCTGTCGACTGAGATGGGGTGAGATTGGATTTTTGCCAGTTTATGGTTATGCCTAGCCTTTGTGCAGCGAGGAGAGAGTATGCCAGGGCTTCTTCCAGTAGATGTCTGGTGGGGGCGGAAATGAGCCAGTCATCTAGGTATGGAAACACGTGGAATCCTTGAAGTCGCAAGTGAGCTGTGACAACTGCCATGCACTTTGTGAACATTATGGGGGCTGTAGAGAGTCCAAAGGGCAGTACTCTGAACTGGTAGTGACTGGTTCCTGCACGGAAGTGCAGAAATCTTCTTGATGGCCTGTCCACTTTTATGTGGTAGTACGCATCTTGAAGATCTATCGAGCACATCCAATCATCTTTTTCCAAAAGCGGGAGGATGCACTGTATTGTGACCATCCGGAATTTTTTTACTCTCACAAACTTGTTCATTACACTGAGATCCAATATTGGTCTCCACTGTCCCCAGTTTTCTTTGGCACCAAAAATAGTCTTGAGTAGAATCTGGATCCTATCTGGTCTGGAGGGACTATTTGGATGACTCTCTTTCTTAGCAGCTTTTCTATCTCTAGTGATGCTTCTTCCCTTTGACTGGGTGGAATGTTGGGAAGGTTTTTTGAAGGGACAGGACAAATATCAAAGGGGATATGATAACCTCTGATTATAATCCGTTGTACCCACGAATTGGTGGTGATGGTTAGCCAGGCAGAAGGGTACAAGGAGAAATGACCCCCAACCACCTCCAGAGGAAAGGAGTTGGGCCACTCTTCAGGAGCGCTGGTAAGATTGGCCAGGGAAAGAATCCCTGGAACCCTGGTTACACAGACCACCTCTGCCCCGAAAGGAGAGTCTTTCCTGTGAGTTTCCCCCTCTGCCTCTAGGGAAGAACTTGGCCTGTGTGTCATGGAAAGGACCCTGAGATTTCTTGAACCATATCTTCTCACTCTTTTGGTTTTAGGAGAAAGCACATTGAGGGGGAAGAATAATGGACACCTACAGCAGAAAGGGTCTTACCGTCCTGTTCACATCTGGCCAGTGTGCTTTTAACTTTGGGTCCAAACAACAATGGAAGCGTTAAGAAAGGAAGCCTTAAAGGGTTCCGCGAAATTACTCAAGCACATCCAGGCGTGTTGTCTCAAGACCGCAGCTGAACCCACCACTCTAGCTGCTCCTTCTGATGCATGAGATATCAGTCGCATAGAGGAGTTAGATATTGACTCAATGGTGGCCAGCTGAGAGGCCACTTTGTCACGGACCTCATCAGACACGGCATGAGCTAAGGTTTCAGAGAGCTCAGAAATCAGATCCCTTTAAAGCCTGGAAAAGTGTGCCATATAATTCAGGGACCTGATGGTAAAGGTCACTGATGCAAAGGTGCACTTCCCTATCCTGTCCAGGGCCCGGGACTCTTTGTTAGGCGGATGGACAGTCTGGCTTTCTTCTTCTGCCAGATCCTTTTTTGTTGTGGCCACCACCACCAGAACATCCACAGGAAGACCTTTTGACCAATGGGGATCCGTAGCAGGAGGGGACAAAATCTTATCTGGCCTCCAGGGAATAGCCTCGACAGTGTCAGGAGCCTTCCACGCATGCTGCATGATGAGCCGGTCAAGTTCATCGTCAGGTGGAGTAACCCAAGAGGTAGGGGGCCGGACGCGAAAGGCCTGCAGGAACAAAGACTCCTCAGAGGTCGGATTAGAGGGTTGCCAGTCACCTCTCTGTTTAAGGATTTCGAGGATATCACCGAAGGATACCTCAGAGGGTGACCGAGGGGATCCTTCCCCCTTATCAAAGTCTGTGTCTTCAGTGAGGGACTCCTCTGTGGAGTCCAAGTGCTTCCTCTTACACGAACTTTTCTGGTGGACTTCCTCAGAGGGAGAAGCTGGGGAAGACAGCAGAAAAGGGGTTTCCTGTTGGAATATGTCCTGAGGCCCTTGCACCCAGTGTCCGCTAGGTGCGACTTGTGAAACCAGTGTACCAGAGGAGGGCAGGGGGATAGACAGCCCAGTATCACTAGCAGAAGCAAAAACCTTCTCCATCAATTGAAAGGCTGGTCCACCTGAAGAGGAGTGACTGTCCAGGACAGGGGTCACCCCTCTCCTAAGTGACTCAGCCTGCCAACTTGGAGTCCCCGGATGGCTGTGGAGCAGCAAATTACGTGTGTCACAACTGTCATCCTGGGTCATAGCAAAACTTTCCTGCCATGAAGGCAACTGCGGTTCCTTAGTGAGATCCATAAAGGGAACCGCAGAGGGGGAAGACTGTGCTACATCAATGGACTTCAAAGGCAATGAAGGAGGAGAATAAGAAGGGGTCTTTGGAGATGGGTGATCACCTCCCAAGGAAGGATAGGTCCTGTGGGGGTGGGATACCTCTGGACAAAAGCACTTGATCCACAAGACGCAACACATCATGTTTGGAAAGGCTTCTAGTGGACCTCACGGAGACTGAGGGAGAAACAGGTCTGTCCACAGAAGAGACAAACTCGGTGCCCACCTCACCAGTCCACACCGAGAACAATGGTGCCGAGAGAGACTGGACTACGGGTGTCTGCACCAAGGAAGTCATCGGTGCCGAGGTCACGGTCTGCACTGACACAAGGGTCGGTGCCGAAGTCGTTGTTGGTACCGAAGCTGAAACCGACAAAATTGGAGCCAACAACAGAGGCATCGGTTCCAAGTAAGATGTCGGAGCTGACATGGTCAAGGTCTGCGCTGACTGAATGGTCGGTACCGATACAGAAGTCATAATAGTCTGAACTGAGGAGCCCCTCAGTGCCAATATAGTGAAGGCTGCAGGAGAAGATGGAGCCGAGATCACTAATGGAGCCGAAGGCCTCTGTGCCAAAAGTCTAGGCACCGAAAGCACTGGGGCTGACTGAGTGAGCTCCGGAGCGGAAACTTTAGCCTTTTTAAGTTTTGGTTGGTGGGAGTCCCCAGCCAGGGATGAAGACAAAGACTTGGCCTTAGTAGGAACATCCAAAATTTTCTTATGGGCTCTAGGAGGGGTTGAGGCCACCGACCCAGAAACAGACTCTGAAAAGGGAGATTTAAGAAGTCCCTTCAGCAACAACTTGTTTTTCCTTTCTAACAAGGTTCTGTTAGAAGAATTTTCACAGATAGTACAGGGTGGGTCCACAGATAAATGGGATGCCCCCAAACAATAAATGCACAAAGAGTGTACATCAGATGTAGGTAATTTGTGTCCACAATCAGAACACCTTTTAAAACCTGGACTACCTTTCTTATCTACCATGATAGAAAAAAGGGATAGTAGAAAGGGTACCAGCAATGGTACAAAAGAATACCCGAAGGTATGAAAAAAGGAATATTACCAATGATAGTATGGGAAAAATACCTCGCAGTAAAATGTGTAGAGAAAAGAGAAGGAAAAATCAAGAAAATAAGGTTGCTAGATGCGATAGGGTAAGAAACAACAAAATAGAAACTTTTCTGACAGAAAATGTTATATAAATGACTATTCTGACAACAAATAACTATACTTAGCTCAAGAGAAGCAGCATGACACGACTGAATGGCAAAGCAGTAAATGAAATCTGGGGTAACAGGGAGAGGGGGATTATGGGTAAGAGTTTAGCTCGAGAGTTTGTAGCTGATGCGAGCTTGGAAAATGGCCAGCTCGGTTCCGAGGTTGGAACCGATACCTATGCGTAAGGAATGAACGAGGATTAACAATATCAGATGTAAGGTTTTCCATGACAAAAATTTTAAATCACATGAGTCAAAGAGCTCGAAAGGAAAACCTGTGAGAGACTGAGGTATCAAAGTCGAGTCCCAGCATTCTAAGGGAGGCTTGACCGGAGGTTTAACATGTAATACCCCTTTCAAAAAGGTCTTGCATAGGCGGTGTGACATAATTAAAGAATTATCAAGACCATTATGAAAATTGGTGATAGCTGCTAAATGTACAGTGATCGTCGAAGCTGAAGCTCCTGCATGTAAAAGAGTAGTTGGGTATTGTAGGATCTTTTGAATAGGCATAGAGAAAGGGTCTAAGTTCTGATCTTTGGCCCAAATAGAGAACCTAATCCATTTACTAGAATAAACTTTCCTAGTGGAAGGTTTGTGTGAAACCAGAAGAATTTCACGAACAGGAGATGGGATGTCAGGCAGCCTGGCAATCACTGGAAGTGGAGGAACCAAGCTGTGAGCTTGAGAATGTGTAGGTTCAGATGAATCAGTCCCTGAGGATGAGATAGGTCCTGGGAATGATCCAGGATCCACGGGCTGTGAATCAGATGAGGCCATAGAAATGGGAACCAGACTTGACGGGGCCAGTAGGGGGCAGTGAGGATCACTTTGCTTCTCAACCTCTGAGCTTTCTGGAGAAATTTTGGAATGAGAGGAAATGAGGGAAAAGCATACAGAAAACTCAGTGGCCAACCGTGTGTTAGAGCGTCCCTTGGTGGTTCCCCCCGAGGGGGAATCAGGGCAAAGTAGCTTCTGCATTTGTGGTTTAGGGGGGAAGCAAACAGGTCGCAGCAAGGCTTGCCCCAATGTTGGAAGATCCGATCCGCTATTACAGGGTTGAGGGACCATTCGTGAGGCATCAGGATATTCCTGCTCAGATTGTCCGCAATGAGGCTGGAACTCCCGGGAATGTGTGCTGCTATAAGGAAGAGGTTGGAAGCTGCTGCCCAGTGCCAAATCCTCATGGCTTCCTGACACAGGGGGTAAGACCTGATTCTGCCTTGCTTGTTGATATACCAGACGACTGACATGTTGTCTGACTGAATTGCAATGGTCCCAGAGGGTAGGGATGCATGGAAAGCTTGCAACGCTAAGAGAACTGCCCTCAGTTCCAGGACATTTAAGGGCAAATTGCCCTCCATGGGGGACCAGGTGCCTTGGACAGTCTTTCCCTGGAAATGCCCCCCCCCCCAAACAGGGAAGCATCCGTGGTCACCGTGGCAGTGGGCTGGGGAAGACAGAATGGTCGACACCAAAGATTCGTTTGTGACTTCATCCACCATAACATTTCTTCCTTGCAACGGTTTGTAAGACGTATCATGTGGTCGAGTGGGTGAGTTAGCAACGACTATTGTGCTGAAAGGAGCCACTGTAGGATTCTCATGTACAGTCTCGCTAGTGGTACTAACATAATGGTAGCCACTATGGAGCCTAAGAGTTGCAGTAGAAGACATGCTGGTACAGGTCTGATGAAGAAGGTTTTGGATTTTCAAAAGCCTGTGAGGGGAGAGAGAAGCTTGACAGGATGTTGTGTAGAAGACCGCTCCAATAAATTCCAGTGTCTTTACTGGGGACATTTGATATTTGTCCTTGTTGATTGTAATCCTCAAGTGGAGAGCGAGACCTTGAGTGCAAGAGAGGCTGCGGACTAGGAAATTTTTGGTCCGAGCGGTAAGGAGCCAATCGTCTAGATAGGGAAACACCAGGAATCCTTGTAGTCGAAGATGAGCTACCACAACTGCCATACATTTGGTGAACACTCGGGGGGCTGTCGAGAGACCAAATGGCAGTGCTCTGAACTGGTAGTAATTGGCCCCCAGCCAGAAGCGGAGAAAACTCCGGGAGCAGTGATACATCTTTATGTGGTAGTACGCTTCCTGGAGGTCTATAGAGCACATCCAGTTGTCCCTCCCTAGGAAGGGAAGAATGGATTGCACCGTGACCATCAGGAATTTTTAGGTTTTGATAAATTTGTTCAATAGGCTGAGATCCAGGATTGGTCTCCAGTCCCCTGTCTTTTCTGGCACTAAAAAGAACCTCGAGTAAAACCCGGATCCTGTCTGGTCTGGTGGGACTGTTTGGATGACTCTTTTTCTTAGCAGCTTTTCTATTTCTAAGGCTGCTAATTCCCTCTGATTGGGTGGTACATCAGGGATTCGTTTGACGTGTCTGGGAGTTAAATCAAATGGTATTTGGTAGCCTCTGGATATTATTCTCTGCACCCAAACATCAGTAGTAATAAGATGCCAGGCTGGTAGATGCATAGAAAAACACCCCCTGACTGCTTCCAGAGGAAAGCAATCGGGCCGCTGCTCAGGAGCGCTGGTAGGGTCTGCCGGAGAAAGAATCTCTAGCACCCTGGTTACGCGGACCCCCCTCTACCCTAAAAGGGGCATCTTCCATATGAGTTGCCCCCTCTGCCCCAGGGGGATTGTTCACCACAAGTGTCACGAAAAGATCCTTGGGATTTCTTGAACAACATTTTTCCTTCCTTCTGGTTCCTGGAGTAGGACCTCTGGGGGTTGGAAAAGTGTATGCCCTCAGCAGACAAGGTCTTTCCATCTTTCTCACTAAGTGCAAGTGTGTCTCATACTTTGGGTCCAAAAAGTGCAGATTCGTCGACAGGTGCATTGATGAAGGAAGATTTAAAGGGGTCTGCGAAGTCACACAACTGCATCCAAGCATTATATCTCATGAAAATGCCTGATGCAGCAGCTCGAACTGCCCCCCTCGGTGGAGTGAGATATCAAACACATCATGAAGTTCGAGATGGATTCAAGGGTAGCTAGCTGTGAGACAACAGTATCCCGCACCTCATCAGGCAGTACCCCCACCAAAGAGGAAGACATTTCAGAAATGAGGTCTCTTTGGAGGTGAGTAAAGTGCGGCAGATAGTTCAGCGACTGAATTGTAAAAGTCACTGAAGCATAGGTCCACTTCCCTAGTCTGCCCATGGTCTGGGACTCTCTGTCTGGAGGATGGACAGTGGAACTATCTTCTGCCAGTTCCCTCTTGGTGGCTGCCGCCACGACCATAGAATCAACTGTCAACTGCTTGGACCAGTGGGGTTGGTCTTCAGGTGTAGATAAAATTTTGTCTGGCCTCCGAGGGACAGGTTCTACGTTGTCCAGGGCATTCCAGGCAGGCTGCACAATGAGTTTAACAAAGTCATCTGCTGGTGGAGTCACCCAGGAAGTAGATGGCCAGGCACAGAAGGCCTGCAGGAACACCAATTCCTCAGAAGAAGGGTTAGAGGACTTTCAGTCTCCCCACTGCTTGAGGATTTTGAGAATGTCTCCGAATGAGACTTCATCTAGGGGAGACTGTGAGGACCCTTCCCCCTCATCGCAATCAGTGTCTTCAGTGATAGATTCCTCTGGGGAATCAAGGTGCTTCCTGTTGCACCGTTTCTTCCGGGGTGCCTCCCCAGTGGGATCTTCTGAGGAGGACTCCAGAGAAGGGGTTCCCTTCAAAGAGGGTTCTGGTGACTCCCGTGCCTGGGGTCCCGAAATAGAGGGTTGGGAGAGGTGCATGCTAGAGGGGGGGGTTTGATACTGATGTCATTGGTGACGACTGTGAGCCTTCAGAGTGAAGGACCCCCTTCACCACCTGGACAGCAGGCCCACCCGAGGTGGGATGGGAGCCCGGAAATGGGAGGGACAACCTTGGAACCAGGGTCACACCTCACCCTGAGAGCCCACCTCCAGATGAGGAGCTCCAAGGGAACTGGAAGCTGTTGGAGCCATGGACATAGAAGGCATCAGTGAGAAAATAGGCGCCGGGCTAGGTACCAAGGTATGGATGGTCCAAGCAATGCTCTGAGAGAGCATCGGCTCCACCGGAGCCGATCAGCAAGAGTGGACAGTGCTGACAGGGGAAACACTGCTATCGGAGCCGAGACAGTATGCACCGGAGTGGACATCAGTACCGAGATCTCTGGGATCTGGGCAGAGGCTGGAGGAGAATAAACAGGGGAAGATGTAGTAAAAGATTCTGAGCCAAGGGGGACGGAAGGTTTAGCCTGAATGGGCAATCCCCTAGCTGCCAGAAGCTGGTCCACAACTCGCACTAGATCTAATTCAGAAAAACTCCTAGTGGATCTAAAGGAGGCTGCTGAAGTAGAATCAGGTCTTTCTAGAAAGTGGCTAAATCTGTGCCCTACAAAAGGGTTGTAAGTTGAAGAGTATCTTGTCCTTGGCAGGTATTCGAGTTTTGGAGCTGATGGAGCCGAACAAACTGTCAGCACCATGGCCGGGGATGGTGCCGAAGCAGGTAAAGTCATTGGAGCCAATGTCAGATCCTAGGATGGCACCAAAGTCAGTGGTGCCAAGGTTGGAACCACAATAGGGGTGAATATCATGGACAGCACCGAGGGGAGAAGACACAGAGCCTGGTGCTGAAGAGGTCTGCACCAAGGGTGCTGGCAAAGCACAGAGCCGACTCAGTTCCGTAACTGATGGAAATTCAGGAACCGAGTGACTCCATTTTTCCTTATGTTTTTTGGTCTTTGGAGGGGGTGAGACCTCCGACCCAGATAGAGCCTCCGAAAAAAGTGTCTTGAGTAAACCTTTTAAGATAAGTTTATTTTTACGTTCTGCTAGTGTATGATTACTAAAACTAGCACAAATGTCACAGTCAGCTTTAATATGATCTACGTCCAAACAGTAGACACAACGAGCATGTGCATCCGAGTTAGGCACCTTAGGTCCACACTTGTCACACTGTTTAAACCCCAACTTAGCTTTTCTGACATAGTAAGGCAACAAGGCTATCCTATAGAAAGAAAAAAAAAAAGGGCTAACAACTAAAAAATAAACAAGTTTGAAGAGAAACTGTCTTAAAAATAGCAATTTTCTACTTAGCTTTGAGAGAGATGGCTAGCACGTCTGACTAGGAAATGAGATCTGGAGTACCTAGGAGAAGAGTATTATGGGTAGGTCTTAGCTGAGAGTTTTTGGCTGGTGCGAGCTTGGAAATGGCCGTATCAGTTCCAAGGATGGAACCAAGGTCGTATTTGTAGTGAATAAACAAAGATTTACAACATCAGATTAATTTTTTATGGAATTCAAGACAATGCAATAAATATTTTCCTCTTTTGGAGAAAGGAATGCTTCAAATTATTCTCTAACACCCCCTTACGCAGAAAAGCAGGATCTGTTCTGAGGGACACAATCTATCTTTATGAAAGACCAAATATGGAGAGTCTAAAGAGATGGCCTGCCATTCTGACATGTTTGGAAGAAGTAACTTTCACCATGAAAATAGTCTTTCAAGACAACTTCAAACATACAGTAGCAGAAGGCTTTAGAAAGGAGGTGCTGCCACCACCTGGGGCATGGCAAGTTCCAAGGTGGGACAGGGTCGCGGAGAAAAGGGCAAAGCAAAAAGTCTTGAGAACAGCCTTCAAAAACTTAAAGGCAGCCAATAGTATTGCTACCAATGTGAAAATTGGAAATAGCTGCCAGTTGCACTTTGATAGTAGAATAACTGGACCCTAACTTAAACAAATTCATGAAGAAGTCCAGGATGGCCTCAAAGGGAGCAGAACAAGGATCCAAGCCCTGAGAGCCCACAAGATAAAGCACTTCCACTTAGTTGCATGCACCTCACAAGAACACGTCTTCTGGGAATAAGCTAAGATATGTACGACTCTGACAGCTTAGGACTCCTGGTCATCAAGGTAATTGGGGAAACATGTAGTTAACCTGAGCATCTGAAGGTTGGGCAGATCCAGGCATACCAATTGAGAAATCAGATCCAGAATGGGATCCAGGACCCAAGAAGAGTATCTCATAAGAAGCCAAAGAAAAGGGAAACTACACCTGGTGAGACCAAATGGGGTCAATGAGGATTACATTTGCTCTGCAATGAGCCACTTTCTGACGAAACCTTATTATTAATGGGTTCTGAGGATATGCATATAGTAGACCCAGGGGTCAAGAATACTGAAGAGTGTCTCTGAGTGACTGACCCTGAGAGGAAATTAAGGCATAATAGCTGCTGTAATTGGTTTTAGACAGGGAAGTGAACAGTTTGCAACACCGGGTGCCCCAGCGGGTCTAATTCAAATGCAAGAAAGCACATATAAATGAATCTGACAATACTGAGATGAGTTTGCTGAAACTCTATAAAATTGAAAATGTAAAAGCCAATTGTCTTATAACCGAAAATTACTTACTTATGTGTAAGACAGCGCAATCTTGGAGTTGGTATATTTAATTTGCAGGGGATGTGGGGTGCAGGGTGGCTTGCCCCCTGCATAAAGGAAGGAAAAACTGTTTGTAGTCTGTTCCATGTTACAACAGGTATATTTCATCTGTTAAGCAATTAGGTACGACAGTTTTGTTTAGACCAGCATGCAAGGTATGTTTCTAATACATAGCCATAGTGCAGAAGTTAAATAGAATGGATGAACTTGCAGTTAGTTTGAATATTGGTTGTTGTGCATCATCTAACAAGGGAAAATACTGTAGTGTTATTTTCTGTTTCAATTTATGTTGGCTCCAAGAAATGAGTATTTATGTTTAGAATTCTTTTAGCTGTAGTAAGTGTTTTAAAAATGGAATATTTTTAATAATGTAGAATTAACTAATGTTTCTTTAAGTTTGAAAAGGATTATGGGAAGTGTCACTTCTTAGATGTTGTTATTGCAGTTTAGGGTGAGTTATTTTAAAATATAACTATACCAAAGATTTTCTCTTTAGTTTTGTAATTATTATAGTTTGAAGGAGTGGTCGGAGGTATCCGGGAAGCACTTTTCAGTTTTCTGTGATTCGGCTTTTTAACCTTTTGGTTTTATGTAGTTTCGACACATTCGTCTCGGTGTTGTCGGATTAATTTGTATGGTTTTCCTTCATATGAAGTAGACCCCCCAGCAGCAAAAAATCCAAGCAACAAGCCTCGAATTCAAGGACCATTCATGAGGAAGGAGAATGTTCCTGCTCAGATTGTCCAGAAAGATGATGGAGTTCCCTTGGATGTGCAATGCAATCAGAAAATGCTATGATGAAATCACCCACTGCCATACCGTCATGGCCTCCTGACAAAGGAGGTAAGAATGGGCCCCCCGGTTTGTTCAGGTACAAGATCACTAACATATTATCTGCCCTGGCAGAAATCACACCATTGGAGTGAACATCCTGAAAATCCAGCAACCCAAGGAGGACCGCCCTTATCTCCAAGACTCTGATGTGCAGATTGGCCTCAAAAGTAGACCATGTCCCATGGATAGCCCTCCCTCGGAAGTGTCCCAACCACCCTAGAACAGCGGCATCCTTTATGACCATGACCCGAGAACAGGGAAGAACAAATGTTTTCCTGGTAGATACCAAGGGAAATCCAACCATTACTTGATTTGATCTCGACAAACACTGGTTAGAAAAATAGGATAAATTCATTGGATGAGTTAAGTATGACCATTGTACCGCCAGAGTCCTTTGCAGAGCCCTCATGTGATACCTAGGCAATTGAACTAAATAGATGGCAGCCTCCATGAGGCCTAACAGTCTGAGAAAAAGTTAAGCTGGCAGCTTTCTGTAAGAAAGTAAGGTACCTGCAGGACACCAAAGATTTGATACTCTGGACACTAGAAGTTTTGCAATCTGGGAGATGCTGTCCAAGTGGCAACCTATAAACTCTATGGTATGAACGAGATGGAGACTACACTTTTAACAGTTGATCATGATCCCCAAAGAAATGCACAGCTGGAGTAAGATGCTTTCATGGAGGCAGAAAGGTGCCAATCGTCCAGATAAGGAAAGACCCGGAACCCCTGCAACCTCGGCCAGACTGCTACTACTGCCATGCACTTGATAAACATATGGGGAGGCAATGGCGAGACCAAATGGCAGTGCTTTGAATTGGTAATGATCAGCCCTCAAAATGAAGTGCAAAAACCTCCTGGACCACCTCGCAATCTTTTAATGATTGTAAGTGTCCTTGAGACTGATTGAGCACATCCATTTATCCTTCCTCAAAACAGGCAGAAGGGACTGCACTGTGAACATCCGAAACTTGGTCTGCTTCACGTACTGATTCAACTTGCTCAAATCCAAGATTCGTCTGAGGTCCTTGTTTTTCTTTAGAGCTAAAAGGAACGTTGAGTATGCTCCAGAGCCTTGCTGGTTTGGTAGGACCTCTTAAATGAATCGATTTGCTAGCATCTTCTTAATTTTGATGGCTGCCACTCTTCTCTGATGGGGTGACGTGTGAAAGCCATTTGAGACTTACATTTGGAACTTGTAAAAACAGAACTGAATAAACTCTGGGTATAACTCTTAACATCCATGCGGCTAAGGTGATGGACTATCAAGCTTTGGGGTGTAGAGTCAGCAGACCCCCGACTGCCTCCAGAGCAGGACAGTCTGACAACCCTTCAGGATCACTGAAACAGCTTTCCAGAGAAACTTCTGTGGAAGCCCTGAATCTGCAGATCACTCCTGACACAGGGATGGCATCACGGGGGGAACTCTCAGAAGGAGCTTTTTGAAAGGACTGCTGGAATTTCCTGAAAAATTGATATTTTCCCCCATTCTGGTTCTGACAGAAGGTCCATTGAGGGGTGACAAAACAGCAACAGCATCTTTCCATCTTGCTCACTCCTGGTTAAAGTGTCCACAACATTCGGTCTGAAAAGTAATGAGCCATCGAATGGGGCATTCTTAGTGGACTCTTGAAGCAGCCTGCAAAGTCACACAACTTCATCCAAGCATAATGACATGCAGCAATGCTGGCGTCAGTTGCTCAGGATGTGTCATCAACTGTGCTGGAAAGCAGATGCATGGACACATTAGCAATGGATTGCAGGGTGAACATCTGAATCTCCAGAGTCTTCTGGGTGTCCAGAGTGTGTTGCATCTTAACCACTCTTGACACTACTGATACAATGTCCCGTTGAAGTCTGATCAAATGAAATAGAAAGTGAATGTGGCTGAGATGCAATGCCTGAGACTCTCTACTGGGGGATGAACAGAGGAATTGTTCTTCAAAATGTCCTTTTTTTGTGGCTGCTGCCACTATGACTGCATCCATAGCAGGACTTTTGCTCCAGTGTTGCCAATCCTTAGGAGGGATGAGGATCCTGTTGGGCTTTTTGGAGACAGGCTCCACTGTACCAGGCTCCTTTCATGCCCACTAAGACACCAGGTCAATAACTGCATTACTTAACTAAGAGATGCAATGCCTGAGACTCTCTACTGGGGGATGAACAGAGGAATTGTTCTTCAAAATGTCCTTTTTTGTGGCTGCTGCCACTATGACTGCATCCATAGCAGGACCTTTGCTCCAGTGTTGCCAATCCTTAGGAGGGATGAGGATCCTGTTGGGCTTTTTGGAGACAGGCTCCACTGTACCAGGCTCCTTTCATGCCCACTAGGACACCAGGTCAATAACTGCATTTGGAGCAGGAACCACCCAGGACATGGATAGGCCTACTCCAAAGGCCTCCAAAAACACTGACTCCTCCAGAGAAGGAGCTTCAGCAGTCCAACCGCCACACTGGAAAATGATCTCCAAACGATCACCAAAACAGGCATCTTCGTGGGGAGATTTGGGAGACTACTCTCCTTCGTCAAGGTCCCTATGCTCAGTGAGGGACTCTTCAGGCAAGTCCACGTGCTTCCTCTTGCACTACCTATTACCCACAACTTCCCACCTTGGAGACTCTGGGGGGTGGAAGGGGCCGGTGCTCTACATGGAGGGCAGTTTGGAGCCCACCTGCTGCAAACTGTCCTGGAGCAAGCTGAGAAATGGTCATAGGTGCACATGTGGAGGAGGGAGGGACAATGGTCACAGGTGCACATGTGGAGGAGGGAGGGACACCAGTTGTACTTGACCACTCTCTCGACTGAAGGGAGAACATCCTTTCTACAATGTCAAAAGCAGAGGCAGAAGCAGGCCAACCTAAGCTGGCAGATCTAGGATCTAAACATCTCAAGGATGCACTGTAATCCAGAGCCACTCTGCTTTGCCCCAACACCAAGACTGGGGCTGCAATTGCTAAATTATATAATAGGGGTTTATAGTTAATAAAAGTTGTTGACTCTAAATGAAGGAGAAAGATAAGGGGAAGCAGATCGAGGTTTAAAATAGGGTGTGGCAGGTACAAGCAGGCAAAGTGCAAAAAACAAATACATATGAAAGTACTGTGATTTCTTAATTATGCACACATAATGATAATGTAAATATTTTGAGAAAATATGTTGGAAAATATTGATATGTTTTAAATAAGGAACCTGTGATGAAAGCTGTTCTGGAGAGTGAAAGATAGGATGGACAAAATATGTGTGAAAAAAGGCATAAATATACTGGAAACTTAGTGACCAAGGAAAAAAACAAAAGGTGTAAAAGAAATTAAAGTTATGAAGCAAGGACCCTTTCGTAAGAGAAGTGATAGTCTGGGTTACATCTTATTGTTCAATGAAGCAATTTTTTAAACTGCGGAATTATACAGAAGTTGGAAATGTCACTGTGCTTCAAACTGGTGTCTGATTTCATTTTCCAAACCTTTTCAAATAGCTTTACAACATTGTTAGTAAGCAGTACCAAATTTAAAAGAGCCTTCTAAGCACATTGTCTATTTTTCCACTATTCTCACTTTTTACCAAACATTAACTTCAGATTTTAATTTTACATAAATATGGTTATTTTGAATAAGTCCACAACTTTAAGGTCAAATGCAACATGGAGACTCCCCATTTAGCAAAAGAAACTTGTTGAGTACTGCAGGAGTACGATCCTTCCCAACAAAAATTTAAAACTTTTAGATCCCACAGCCCTGCATGTCTTTTCTCTCTCTCTTTGTCTCTGTTTCTCTCACTCTCTCATTCGCTCTCTCTGTCTCTCCATTCAGAACCTTGGGGTAAAAGAAAAACATTCTTACTCATACTCAGCTTCCATACTTTTGTGATCTCACACTTGACACTAAGTGCATACTTGCTGAGTTGAGAGTTGACACCTTTTCATTAATAAATCAATAGTCTACGATAAATGACATGCTCCCAGCATAAATATCACTTCCACCTACATAACCATCTACCTGCACTTTCTTATGTGTACAAACTCCATTCTGATAAACACTTCTCTGGTTCATTTAATTTCTATTATAATAAATTGTTTGTTTTTTTTCCTCCTACTTTTTTTTGTCTAGGATAATGTGACTATGTCTCCGAAAACTTATGTCAATATACCTTTGATCAACTCCGGTCTCTGAAGTCTATATAGCATAAACATTTGAGGAACTTTACAAAACATGAAAATAAATATATAAAAAAATAAGACTACATTTTTTTTTTTTTTATTTTGCTTTCTTTATTATGTGACCTGGGAAAAACATGAAGCAAAAAGTCAGACTTCCAGTTTTGTCATCCTTATAAAGAACATGTGAGGTAACTCACCTTAACAGCAGATCTTTGAGGAGAAATGTTTGTAGCAGTATCTACTAAATCCATGAAGCTACTCACCAAGGTAAACTGCTGCCTCAGTAGTGGTCACCAGTGAACTGAACTGCATGGTAGCTAGTTGAGACTCCATCAGCTTCCTGGACTCTGCAGTTATGGCACCAGAAAGAGACTTAAGAACTTCCTTAATCAAGTCCCTCAGTAAATACTCAGCTGGGTCATGTAGTTTGGCACACACAGAGCAAATGTCATTGAAGTGTAGTCATGCTTTCCAAATCTGTCCAATGCCTGAGACTCACTCTTTGGGGGATGGAGAGAGGAAGTTTTCCTTTCGGGAGAAAAGACTTCGGGCTGATCATGGTTGGAAGAAAGAACCCCTAGCTGGATTTGAGTCTTCAGGAGGTTCATCACCATTCTATCCACATTTACTTCAGTAAGACTCCTCGAGGACTGCATTTACATAAAAGATGATGCTGCCGTGAGTGGGCTGGAGCTTCAATGGCTGTTTCTCTCCAATAGGACGGTTGGTAATTGGATACATGGTGGGGACAGCACCACAGAGAAGGATGGTTCCAAGGCAACAGAAACAGTCGAGGACTGGATCTGAGTCTTGAGTAGAAGTAGTTAAAGAGTTCCAAGGCAACAGAACAGTTGAGGACTGGATCTGAGTCTTGAGTAGAAGTAGTTAAAGATGGATATGAGGGATGAGAAATAATAGAAGCCAGATTAGAAACTGCTGTTTGAACCAGGAGCCGCTTTCATGCCTCCTTGGCACTTTCAGGCTCCTTCTCTTTTCCCTTTGCCTTCTCTCTTCTATGCTTCTCTAAAGGCTTGTCAGATTTTCTTTGGGGGGGGGGGCTGAAGGTGGCCAATTCTCCTGCCATGGCAGTCAGAAGTCCCTTTAAGATTAGTTTAGACCACTAGTCCAAAAGGGTCTAAGGTCTGATGGAAGAGCACAGCACACAAGCCTCTTCAAAGTGAGCTGCCTCTATGCACGTCTTAAAGCTGGAGTACTTGTCAGAAATCCTGTAAACAAAACACTACCATGCAACCACCACACAAGAAAAAAATCACAGTAATTGCTAAATAACCCAGCAAAACTAGGATAAAATCACTTCAACCCATGAAGGATCTATACATCAGAACTATTCAAAAAAGATAGAAGTACATAACAAAAGAGGACATTAACTCTTTTTTTATGTTTTACCACTCTGAAGAGTACTACAGGGAGGAGAAAAAATGTTGGGAAACCACAACATTTGGGAATAACTATCACAAAATTATCCAAAACTCTTTCAATATCCCAAAAAGGGACTTAAGTGGTATGAGAATACACTACACAAAGAAAACAATACTAATCTCAATTAGAAAAAAGCCTTTGTCAATGAGAAAGACACTGCAAGAAGTGCTGAAATCTAGAGATCATGTATGTCTTGAAAAGCAGCAAACAAGATCTGAGGGCTTCTAGGGTAGAGTTGCATTATGGGAAGGTGAGGTGTCTCAACTATGGAGCCAAAAGTCTTGTTTAAGTGGTGAATAAGGATCCGCTTAGATCTAATGTACTGAACAGCTGAGGTGGACTGAAGAGACAACGTTGGATGCCTGTATTACAAATTAATAGCTTTTTTGCTTCTAGATGAGAAAGTATTTCATTCTGTTTCCTACAACAGCTATTTAGACAGTATGGAAAATCTGACATGCATTAATAAATCTTGCACTTCACCTGAAAATATTAAGTCTCACAGAGTGATTAATATCAATATGCATCACACTAAGGAGAGAGGCAGGGGAAACAGGGATGACAGTGAAGGATGTAGATGAGACAAGTAAGGGGCAAGGGGCCAGAATAGGTAGCCAGGAGTTAAGATGGCCTTTACAAAAAAGACTAGCTAGGGGCTTACATCCTTTTCACCAGAAGACAACAGGAAAAAAAATGCACCCATCCCCTTCTTTATAACAGCAAAAAAGAGTCAACATTTGGAAGGCTAAAGTCTTGCTGACCAGCAAGAACAACTGAACTAGGAACTGGGATGGAATTCACTCTTTTTAAGAAGTGTTTTTCTCCATTTTCACCTTCCAAAACAAGATTAGAAAAAATGGTTATGTTGTCACAGCCATGTTGATTAGGCATAGAAAGGCTGATTTGGAAGACTGCATTTGTGTGTGTGTGTGTGTGTGTGTGTGTGTGTGTGTGTGAGGGGGGTTGGTGGGTCTCTGGGAAGGAGATATAGGTTCAGACAGCGTTATCCACTTTCATCAGTCATGCTTTGCCCACCCACTGCTAGTATAAATGCCTGACTCAAAGGTGGACTGGAGGCCAAAGCCTGAGATGTTCAGATCCTTTCAGTCACCGCTGCTGGCCATAATGATTTTGGAGACTACTGCTCATTTGTCATAAGATAGTTTCTAGCTTGTTGGCCTGAATGGTTTCCTTCTGAGTTCTGCCCTTTGCTCACAACTGGTGGCTCTATGTGTTTTTTTTTTACAGTTGGCTTTTACTGACAATCTTATTAGGCACAATAAATGCATATCCATTTTCCTCCAATATTAGTGCCTGTGTGTGGTTACTGGACAAGTATTATAATGTAAATATTTAGTAACATCACTTATTTATGATTATTATTTATTAATGTTTTATTTCTCTCTTAAGGCAATTACAAATGCAGACACATACCAGAAATCAAACCAGGAAGAGGGTTCATGTTGTTTGCATGCCAGCAGCATCAGACTATGACAACAGATAATCTCTTGTGAAGTGCTATAGGTGTTCAATTTTTGGGAAAAGCCCACAGTAAAGTATAAGACCCCTTAGCTGATGTGTAACAGTTAATTCTGAGTTAATGACTGTTACTCATGTTCAAATTAAAAGAAAAATCAGATGCTGAGACTGCTGTAAAGTCATGATAAAGGTAATAAGGTGACGGTAAAGGAACTGCACTGATGATATTTACCCAAGTAGAGACTTGGTGGGAATATGAATCTAGAAAAAACAGTTTATGAAATGTTGTGTTTTCACTTGTACTTTCTTAACTGATAATGCTGTCAGTTAGGGGTATAATTTTCAATAACTCCCAGCACGTATTATTGCATCTTAACTGTGCATATCCTGACATGAAACAGATACAGATGCCTGTATCTTTTCTGCACACTGTGTAAATATAAGCTCTCTCAGCTTTATGAATACTGTGTTCTTATTTATATATTTTTTATTATACACTGTTTGTACTGTACCTATTTATATTGTCATACTATTTAAACTTATATTTCCCTAGAGCTTTTCTGCCTGCTAAAATAGGCTATGTTCGGTTGAACATACCCTATTAAAAGCAAGAACAAATACAATAAAATAAAATACACATTGTTGTAACGCAAAAGCTACAGATTTTTCATCATCTTTCTTCATATATAGCACTGATGGTCACAAAGGGAGAAATAGGCTAATATTCTCTTTCTTGTTATGCTTTGTATTTAACTAGACAGTTGGAACTAAATAGGACAAACCTTTACAAACTCCATTACAAAATGTATATGCTTGTCTTCTCTTACTGTTGCTTTCTAAACTGTTTGCTTTTAAATCGCTTTGTTGTAGGGTGATCTAGCTGGGGAATAAGTTGTTTTGTTGCTGCACTGCACTCACGGGTACTTTTTTGCAGTGTTTTTATATTTAGAGGACCAGAGCATCCATTTTTGTGGCAGAAGTTGTTGCATGATATTTCTGAGTTGGGAAGCACTCAGAAGAGCTCAGAGTGTAATCATTTACTGGTCAGGGCACTCAGGAATTATATTTCAGTTTCATTTCTATTGCTATAAATTAGGCACCTGGGATATTGTCTGGCCCCATTGAGGCTGTATTTTTGGATTAAGCAAGTTCCACCGTGATGGGATTTCATGGGTGAAGGCAAGGGAGAGTGGGGGTGGGAGGTTAGAGCTGAATTTGTGAGCCAGCAGAGTCTCTGTGTCACTCTGCTCAGTAAAGCTGGTGCCATTTACCACCAGTTCAGCACACTATTGTATGTTACTTTTCAGGTTTTGGATAGCTGCAGAAGGCCTTGAGGTTATTTTTACCTGAGAGGCTACCTTGACCTCATAACTGGCCTTGTTGCATTTAATTAGTCCTCTTAGTTTCCTGTTTAATTTAATTAGTGAGCTCTTGTCATTATGAGAGTTGCTCTTTCTGATTTTGGACATGACTTTTTTTCTTTTTGTTATATATCTTGTTAAAATTAGCATTCCACCAGTGTGGTTTGTTTTGGGTTTACTTCTGGTAGGTACAGCAGCCTCTACACAACCACCTACATGGTTGTACATGGTTTCTGTGAAAAAGTTCTGTGAAATGCTCAAAGCACAGCAGCGGCTGGCAGTGCCCTATACAGACACAAACGCTTGGGCAGTAAAGTTTACCTCTATAAATAGCATTAGGAAGTAATGTGTAACTTAGTGAGGCATTGCATGGAGCAGTAGCTAGCTTGCACGTATAACAAAACTAATACCATAGCTTAGCACTATCTAACTCTAGTCCCTAACCATAGAGACCATCTTAGGAGGTATCTGTATAACCCAGCCCTCAAACCATAACAGCTTACCCTAATACAATTCTGAACAACATGGATATGCAATTTCCCAAATGTCTCTGTAGCCAGTTTGGTAAATATGGGCATTGTGAGACAATGCGGTAATTTTCTCATGTTCACAGACAACCTGTTAATTTTTAAAAAGCTAACATGGTACATGACAGATATACATACACAGTTTCCTTGAAGGTAAAAATCATTTACATACAAGGTTGCCAAGAACACACACACTACATCCACCACACATATAGACCATCATATGCTGAGGCACTAAAAAACAATATTCTCAAACCTCAAAGACCTCATAAGCCTATAAATAGCAACACCTATCCTCAGCAATCTCTAAAGCACACACCAAACACCACACATACACCTAAACCCAATGGACCCCAAAGAATGAAGCCCTTAAGGCAAACAAACACTTTACTCAGCCTCTTGTCATAGGGGAATTCCATTGTAGGACACAAGATGCCCCACTTACCAGGCTGGACAAGGAGAACATAACAATTAATTGCTTATCAGGGTCTGCCAAATTATGCATGTACTCAATCAATGCACCACAGGTGCCAGAATGATTCTATTGTAGTCCACGTTTACATAAAAGACCTGAAACATACCTCACTGGACTATATAAATAGCAACACTATGGATCTCTCTAGGGTAGCACAGTGGTGTAGCAGATATTGTTGTTGCCTCACAGTAAGAGTGAATCTGGTTAGACTCTTGGGTGGGGAGCCTTCTGTGCGGAATATGCATGTCCTTCTTGTGTTTGCATGGGTCTCCTCTGAGTGCTACTGTTTCCTGCCACATTCTAAAGACATGCAATAAATGGATTGAACCCTCTAAATTGGTCATATATGTGAGTGTGTATGCAAGTGTGTGATATGGAAGAACAGCTGCAGTAGGATAGCCACCCGACAGTGTGAACCTTGGCTCTAGATGATTGTCACTGTTGAAGTGACATCCCAACCTTGTGAAAAAATGGAAATATGGGTTGTGGACAGATGAATGGATGGATTATGGATCTCTCTGAATATGTGTCTTAGGCAGGTAATGTGCCTTGCACTAAGCAGCATTCTATCTTCTCCAAGTATGATGCCACAGTATGAGCAAAAAAAGATTGACTTTAACTGGCTTTGTTTCTAGTGTCATTCCAGAGGGATTCAAGATTTGTCCACATGGGAGGACATGGTTAATAGGCCATGTTGCTCTGCCAAGGATGGTCTGCACCTCACCCTCCTGTGCTTCTAGACATTGGCTACAGCTTTAGCCACGAACTTAGAGTGTTTTTAGGCAATGCCAAATTGATAAAACTACCAACTTAGCAAATAAAACCCAAGGGAATCTAAAAGTGTTACTGCTGATTGCTAAGAGCCTTAATAAGAAACTCCACACCCTACAAGTTCTCCTCACTCTGAAGAATACAACCATCTGTGCCATTGCCGAGGGATGGTTTAAAGCCACAGAATGTACTCTAGTAGTGCAAGGCTTTAGTGCTTTCTACACATTTAGACAATCAGCCACACAGACAGGGACTAAAGGTGGAGGTGTATTGATCTACATTAGCAGCAAGAACACCTCTAGGTTGGTTAAACAGGATGATGCCCTGGGGTTCATCCAAAAGGAAAAAAAACACAGATAAAGTCCCTTGCTATATCCTAACAATCTACAGGTCACCATCTATGCCTCATGAATCCCATAACTTGTACCTTGACCTGCTGGGGGCACTCACCATTCAGCCAAATACCCTATTCTTGGGAGACGTCAACTACCCCTCTATATACTGAGAAACATATACTGCCTACAACTTGCAAGCACAATGCTTCCTGGACTTTATCAACATAAATACCATTGACCAGATAGTGCACACTCCAATAGAAGTTCAGGCATACTGGACATAGCACTCACCAATATGGGAGGGCGCTGCAACCCCCACCCCCACCACAAGTTTCTGAGTTACCCATACCTTACTTGGATAGAGGGAAGTTTCTCTGTTCACCTGTGAGAGAGGGGAACTTTGAGCAGCCAGCTGTTCCTGGAGGAGTGGTTCCAGCCCAGAAGTTAGTAGTTTAAAAAAGGCGTTTGCACGGTTTTGTGCTCCGGGCAGCACTGGTTAGCTAGGGCTAAATTATTCCCAGCTCCACTAAACTTCCTCTTCAGTTTTTCACTTGAAACTAGTCTAACTCTCAACCTAAGCACTCAAAAAGCGTCCTACAGTCCAGCACTTGCTCAGACCTAATAGCAAGCAGTAATATACCCCAACACTTGACTGCCCAGCAGGGCAAGGCTCTTTATCCACCCCTCACCAACCAAGTGACTAAGCAGCTCACCCTACTATTCAGGCATGACCAAAGGGCAACTTCAGGTGTACTCTCCAGTCCAGCTGGTGAAGCTGGGTATCCTGAGACAATGTTGCAACTGTCTCATGTACAAACACAGCCCTCTCCTCCTACCACAAAACACTAACATATGCGAGAGATGCAATTATACAGCCAAACTGGAGGCTAAGGTCTCTCCACAGAAGACTGGAACAGACAGTCATGAGGAGAAGGTTAACACTTGCACCACACTGCCAGCCTCAGATAGAACTACTAAACCAGCACTGGCAAAAAAATACACATAGATGCACTAAATCATATTTGGAGGCTCTAAATAAAAACCTGTGAAAGCATCAGAGAGCTCCAAAGCAGACACCCACAAAACCTGCACCTCCTGTCACAAACCAGACAACACATAAAATCAATGTGCCGCACAATCAAAGCCCTTAAGGCGAAATAACATACCTAACACACTACTAATAGGTGACTCAATAGTCAGTTACACTGACGCCCCACTCACTAGGCTGGACAAGGAGAAGGTTATTGTTGGCTGCCTGTTGGGAGCCAGAATCTGCCACATAACACAAGCACTCTGGTCACTCCAGAACAAGTACAAATATGACTCTGTCTTGATTAAAGTATTTGGAAATAACGCATCGGCTTTCTTTGGCTTCGTTTTGCAGTGGTCTGAACTGTTTGGGATTGATTGACTCTGTCATTGTTCATGTTGGTGTGAATGACCTGAGACATATCTCCCTGGACAACATGAAAAGAGACATGGAAGAGCTCTCTGATCATGTAGCCCAGGCGGGTATGACCCTGACCAACATCCTGCCCTCACCAAGAATGATACCTCAGTATAAAGAAAAAATGATCAATTTCAACAATTGGCTAAGCTTCTGGTGTCATTCAAAGGAGATCCAGTGTCTGTCAGCCTGGGATGGCATGCTCGACAAGCTGTGTT
The DNA here is from genome assembly GCF_019279795.1 of Protopterus annectens. NCBI lineage: Eukaryota > Metazoa > Chordata > Ceratodontiformes > Protopteridae > Protopterus > Protopterus annectens. The sequence continues at coordinate 880,300,572 of NC_056730.1, read as the reverse complement.
GCTTCGCAAGAGATGGCTTGCACCTGTCACCCCTTGGCTTTTGAATACTGGCCAAGGCTCTTGCTGCCCCCATACTGCCTTTTTAGGCAAGGCTCAAAATTCAAACCCACCTCCGTAAACAGCACAAGTAAAAAAATGAGGGTTATGCTACTCAATGCCAGGAGTTTAAAATCTCAAAATGCATGCACTCGAAGCACTCATAGGTTGGTACTAGGCTATCGGCCCTAGGGCCTATACAAGCCTAGCCATAACAATTCCCTGGATATTTCTTCCCACACTATTTACTTCCCTGGACCCCTGTCTAGCAGGGCGACTGACATGATCCCCGGGGTGAATTTCCTTTCTCCCATCCAGTCATCAAGGTTCCTTTTGAAGACGGCCAAAGAGGCACTCTGCTTGACATGTATGGGCAGTCTATTCCAGAGTCTGGGGAGTCTCTGGGTCAGGAACCTATCCCTCCAGCATGTTTTGTTTCTTGTGATAACAAGATTTAGATCCCTGGAGCGTGTGGCTCTAAGTATGGAGAACGTCGACATCTGTGCAGTAACTGAAACCTGGTTCAAGGCTCCTGAGGGCACTCCAGCACTACTGGGCTATAACTCATACCACACATTTTGGCCACAGAACACGGACCGAAACACAAAAGGAGGGGGGATGTATCTATATTCATCAAGGATACCCACACGTCCAGGTTAGTGGCACAGCATGATACCTCTGAGATCATCCATGTGCAGCTAACATCGGGCAAATCTGCAATGCAAATTGTGGCCTGCTACAGATCACCCTCCATGACCCAGGACCACCACTCTGGCTTTCTGGAGACACTGGAAAACATGCAGGTCCTACCGAACACCCTGATATTGGGTGATTTCAATTACCCTACCATTAACTGGGAAAACTACTTGAGTACAAACACCCAGGCTTAGCGCTTCCTGGAATTTTTCAATTCAAATGCACTGGATCAGCTGGTAAGCTCCCCTACCAGAGGCCACAGCATATTGGACCTGGTCATCACCAACATGGGCGACAGGTGTTCTGTATTGGAGGTCAACCCGTCACTGGTTAGATCAGACCATAAACTAGTCACCCTGCATGTCCACACCCCACCACCACCCCCAACCAAGGAAACCACTGTGAAAAACTTTTCTAAAGCCAACTTCACCTTACTTAAGGCAGAGGTGGTAAGTTTCACAGCCCCCATGCTAAAGGATAACATTGCCCAAGATGCAGAATCCTTTACAATTGCACTCTATGAGCACCTACAAGGATGCATGGATTGTGCCATCCCTAGCAAAACCAAGACTCACTCCCTTAAGAAAAAGAAACCAGTCTGGTGGACCCCTGCCATAAACAGGTTATACAACAAATGGAGGAAACCAGTTCAGAAAAACAGCCCTTTCAAAAGACAAAAACACAGCATCAATGGGGCCAGATGGTGTCCCAGGCTGCGTTTTGCATGAACTACAGAACGAACTAACCTCCCACCTAAACACGCTGTTCAAACTCAGCCTCAAAGCAGGCTACGTGCCCACAGCATGGCGCACAGCAACAGTTATTCCGCTCCACAAAGGAGGGGCCACAACTGACCCTGGTAATTATCACCCCATAAGCCTAACTAGCATGGTCTGCAAGGCTATGGAGCGCATCATCATGGAACTCATTAACAAAGACACTGGGAACCTCCAAACACTTGACCTGACCCAGTTTGGCTTTGCTACGGGCAGATCATGCCTACTAAACCTGGTTGACTTCTCCGGGACAGTCACCAAGGCCATAAACAAGGGAAAGGTGGTTCACACAGCCTACCTTATTCTCGCCAAGGCATTCGACACCATTCCTCACTCGGGTATTATAGAAAAACTCACCAGCCTGAACTTAAACCCCTACATCACAAGATGGGTTGCCAATTGGCTTACAGACAGAACTCACACGGTAAGAATAGCAGGCTCCAGGTCCGACTCTAAACCAGTCACAAGTGGTGTCCCTCAAGGCTCAGTTCTGGGACTCCTACTGTTCGGCATATATTTCTCAGAAGTACAGGCAAACGCAGGAGGACTATGGCTAACCAAGTTTGCCGATGACTGTAAACTGAGAGCCATAATTGCCTCTCTGGCTGACATGGACATCCTTCAAAAAGGCCTTACTGAGACAGACACCTGGTGTCAAAGTCATGGCCTCAAGCTAAATGTCAAAAAATGCATAGTCATCCCGTTTGGGAAAAACAAAGCACCCACAAATTACCACATAGGCGGCAGGCCCCTTAATACAGAAGAGGAAATAAGAGATCTGGGGACCCAGATAGATAGTAATCTCTCCTTTGACAATCATATTGCCAAAGTAGTTAGGAAATCCTTCTATGTGGCCTATCTAATTACTAAGGGAGTCACATCTAGAAATAAAGAGGTTATAGTGCCCCTCTACTCATCACTCATCAGACCCATTATAGAGTACAATGCCCCATTTTGGATGTACCTCACAAGATACTTCCAACAGCTGGAAAGACCACAAAAGCACCTCACCAAGTGGATTACTGGCCTCAAACATATATCCTATGCAGCCCGACTGAAAAAACTCCGGCTGTACTCAGTGACATATCGCTTACTCAGAGGTGATCTCTGCCTGACTTACAAAGCCATGTCCAACTCAGAATTGATGGATATGTTCCACCTAAAGAAATCCAAGTCACAGTAAGCCACGCGCTCTAGTGAGCTAAACCTCACCACAACAATAAATAGAACATGCTGGAGGGATAGATTCCTGTCACAGAGACTCCCCATGCTTTGGAACAAAATTCCTAACTACATTAGGCAGAGCCCCTTACTAACACTCTTCAAGGGAAGCCTTAACGAGTGGATGGGTAATAGAAAATACACTCCTGGGATCACTTCATTGGCGCTGCTTGACAGAGGCTCAGTTAATTAATCAATGGGGCGGCGAAAGCTGACACACTCTGGCTAGGCTTATACATGCCCTCGGGCAGATAGCCTAGTACCTACCTATGAACCTATATAATGTCCTCACTGGTGAAGTCGGATCACAAAGCTGTCTCCTTTGAAATAAAAATCAACATAGTAAACCCAGCAAAACCTGTTAGGAACTATTCTAAAGCAAACTGCATCTTATTAAGTGACAGTTTGTCAAAATTCAATGCTCCTCCAAACCCTGAGCTCACAGCAACCTATGTGGAATTGTTCACAGAATCTATGTACGGCCACAAAAATGGCTGCCTACAGGCTGCTGTATCTACCAGAAGTAAGCCCAAAACAAACCACACTGGTGGAATCCTAACCCTAACAGGGTATATAACGAAAAGAAAAAAGTCATGGCCAAAATCAGAAAGAGGAACTCTCTTAATGACAAAAGCTCACTAATTAAATTAAACAGGAAAATAAGACTAATTAAATGCAACAAGGCCAATTATGAAGTCAAGATAGCCTCTCAGGCTAAAGATAACCTCAAGGTCTTCTACAGCTATGTCCAAAAGGTAACATACAACAGTATGCTGAACTGTTGGTAAATGGCACCACCTTAATTGAGCAGAGTGACACAGAGAATCTGCTGAGTGACAAATTCACCTCTAACTTCACCACCCACTTTCCCCTGCCTCCCCTCATGAAATCCCTTCATGATGGCACTCGCTTAGGACAAAAACACAGCCTCAGTGGGATCAGACAATATCCCAGGTTACCTCCCAAATAGAATTATAGGTTCATAGGTTCATAGGAGGTTCTTAGGCTAGCGGCCCTAGGGCCTTTACAAGCCTAGCCATGTTAATTCCAAGTATCCCCCTTTTGTTCTTCTTGGGTAGTTCACAGAACAAATTCATGAACAGAATGTCCATGAGGGACATGGGTGCCACCCCAGGGGGAAATTTGTGGCCTCCCTTCCAATTATCTAGGTTACATTTGAAGAGGGTCATTGAAGAGATCTGTTTTACGTGAGCAGGAAGTTTATTCCAGAGAAGCGTCAGTTTCTGGGAGACATATTTGTCTCTCCAGCATGTTCTGTTAATGTCACAAGCTAGGTTGAGATCCCTAGATTGAGTGACTCTTCTGCCATTTGACTTGTGGATGTGCAGCATTTCCATTAGGGCAGGGTCTAAGACTGCCCTATAGGCCAGGCACAAGTCTCCTCTCAGCAGCCTATAACATACAGAGTAAAGTGACAGGGCTTTCAGCCTGATCACGTAGGTCATTGTTTGGAGTCCCTGTATTTTCTTAGTGAGAAATTTCTGAGGTCTCCCCAGCTGCAGGTGTCTGGTGAGGTACATACAAAACGGTGCAGTATACTCTATTAGTGGTCTGATGAGGGTTAAGTACAGTGGAGTTATAACATCCCATGACTTGGATGCTATGCCCTTGCTTATGAGGTGCACTACATAGAAGGCTATCCTTACCACGGTAGAAACCTGGTGGTCAAAATTCAGATTGCTATCGATCTGTGTTCCCAAGTCTTGCACCTCTGGGTTGGAACTCGGGGGGGGGGGGGGGGTTGTCAACAGTGTAATTTGTAGGGAATTTTGTTTTGCCAAAGGGAATAATAATGTATTTTTTTGCATTTAGTTTTAGACCATGGCTTTGACAACAATCATTTGTTTGTGTTAGCTCTTCTTGTAACATGTTGAAATCACTGGAGGACTCAATGATTGTTCCCAGTCTGCAATCATTAGAGAACTTGGTGAGCCAAAGGCAGTCTACTTTGGCCTGGACTTCTGAGAAATAGATGCCAAATAGTAAGGGGCCCAGCAGAGACCCCTGTGGTACTCCACTGGTGGCGGATCTACTGGTGGAGGTGGAGTCACCAATTTTGACACAGTGTGTTCTGTCGGTGAGCCAGTTGGCTACCCATCTACTAATGTAAGGGTTAATACCTATCTGGGAAAGTTTCTCAATGATGCCAGACTGGGGAATTTTGTTGAAAGCTTTGGCAAGGTCTAGATAGGCCATTTGCACTGTCTTTCCTTTGTCCATGGCTTTGGTGATGTTCTCAAAGAAGTCTACCAGGTTTAATAAGCATGCTCTACCCTTAACAAAGCCAAACTGAGTTGGGTCCAGTGTCGGAGGTTGTCTATGTCCTTGTTGATAAGGTCCAGGATAATTCTTTCCATGACCTTGTAGATGAGTCTGCTTAGACTTATGCGTCTGTAGTTCCCAGGGTCAGTTGATGGCCACCCTTTGTGCAGGGTGATTACTGTTGCTGTTCTCCATTCTGCAGGAACACAGCCAGTTCTCAAGCTATGATTAAAGAGATATCACCAAGTGGGTGTGCTAGGACTTGTTTTAGATTGTTTACTAAACAACCTGGGATATTATCTAGTTCCACTGAGGCCATGTTTTTGGCCTTGGCAAGTGCAGAGATGACTTGTTATCTAAAGATACGAGGCAGAGAGCTGGTGTCATGTATGTTTTGGGATATGGTACGTGGGGATGGGAGGGTGAACTTTGCACTGAATCTCTCAGCTAGCAGGTTGGCGATATCTTCCAGTGAACTATGAATGATCCCATCTACAACCAGTATGGCACACAGCTGGGCACTCCCTTTTAGACTTCAGACATAGTTAAAGAATTCCTTATGATTATCCTTGGCTATTGACTAGGGATGTGATTTTAGTTTTGGAATTTGCTTTAGAAAACTTTACAAGATTTCTGATTTTCTTGCTTAGGCTCAGGAGGGAACTCTTCCTCTGCAGAGTGATATCACTTTTCAGCTACAGCCTCAAAACAGGCTATGTACCATGTGAATGCAGGACTGCAAAGTTTACCCTCTTTACAAGGGTGAACCATCTTCTGACCCAGGAAACTACAAACCCGTTAGTCTCACTAGTCTAATATGCAAAGCTGTAGAATGAATCATGGAAATGATCAGCAAAGACATTGGCAACCTAAAGACTTTGGGCCCATCCCAATTTGGTTTTGTCAAAAGAAGATCATGCCTACTTAACCTGGTAGACTTATTTGAGAGGGTCACCAAGGCAACGGATGAGGGGACAATGGTGCATACCACATACCTAGACTTGGTTACTCAAATACTGTTGATAAACTCTCCAAACTTGGCATAAATCCTTACTTAACTTGTTGGATTGACAGCTGACTCACAGATAGGACCCTAGAAGCCAGGATTACTGAAACCACCTCCACCAAGAGATAAGTCACCAGTGGAGTACCTCAAGGCTCACTGCTAGGCCCACTCCTGTTTGGTATCTACTTCTTGGAAGTCAAGGCTAATGTCAAGGGCCTCTGGCTCACCGACTTTGCAGACGACTGCAAATTGGGAGCTATCAGATTCCTCCATGACACTAACATCCTGCAAGAGGGTCTAACACAGATAAATGACTGGTGCCAAAGCCACAAATTAAAACTCTGTGCCAAGAAGTGTATTATAGTGTACTTTGGGAAAAAGTTCACCCAGGTTAATTCATCAATAAGACACCACTAAGAGTTAACTCAGTAGTTAGGGATGTGGTAACATATGTAGATAGTAACCTGTCCTTTGACCAACACATGGCCAAAGTAGTAAGAAAATCATTCTGTGCCACACAACATATAAGTAAACGCATGGCATGCAGGTACAAAGAAGTTATAGTACTACTTTACTCAGCCCATATCAAACCCATCATTGAGTACGTACCTGACAAGACATATGCAACAGCTGGAATGGCCACACAGGTTCCTTACCACGAGAATCTAGGGTATTAACACATTTTCCTAAACATATCACCTTAAAGCTCTATTACTATACTCAGTCTCCTACAGGTTATTGAAATGTGATCTATGCCTGACGTATAAGGCATCTTCAGATCCAGCTCCGATGGATCTTTTGCACATCAGCAAAATGAAAGGCACTGTAAACACAGGATTTAAACTTTGTGACATAAACCCAGCATGCTGGATAAACAGATACGTGCTTAAAATGACCCCCACTCTCTGGAATAGGTTCCCTAACCTTATTCAAACATAACCTTGACCACTGGATGGGTAATCAAAAATTCACTTCCAGGCTGGCTCACATGTCTCTGACAGACAGAGGCTGACAGTAAATACTCCCTAATTCAAACACCAACTAAAAATCAAAATAAAAAAACTCATAAAATTCAGCTTCACCACACAAATCTATATTGTCACTTATTCTGGTACCTCGGCTTATCGCCTTCTTAGGAATGATTTGTGATCCAACTTATACACAAAAAAGTGCCATATCCATTAATTAAACAATTTATCAATCAGTAAATCAATTAACATTTAAATAACAATTGTTTAACATATTTATAACATCCTAGCATAAAAATACTTATGAAAAAACTTCTATTTTGTTCTTTAATACACAGACCAATAAATATTTATTTTACAAAACCTACCATAAACATAAAATAGATTCCTATAAAGTTAAATTACTGTTCAAGTTCATTCCCCTAGGATGAAATGTTCTGTAATTAATAATCATCCTACATTCCAATCTATTAAGTTCCTCAATGAAACTACCTCCTATCCAAAAGTGGCCAGGCCAGTACACTAAAAACAAAGTGTTCCCTAATCCCCCATGTGCAGAAATAAAGTGGTTAGCTATTGGACTATTTACATTTTGCTTCCTAATATCCCCCAAATATTCCATTATTCTAACCTTCACCTTTCTCTTAGTTTGTCCAATATTTTGGCATCCACATCCAATAATATAAACAACCCCTAAGGAGGTACAACTAAAAAGTTCCCTGGCTCTGTAATTCCTACTATAGACACAAATCATTCCTAAGAAGGCGATAAGCCGAGGTACCAGAATAAAGTGACAATATAGATCCGTGTGGTGAAGCTGAATTTTATGAGTTTTTATTATTAATAAATACTCCCTAACCAACGCCCCCTACACTAAACGTCTAGCAAGCTCCTAACTAACATACCCTCTAACAGACACCCATGTTATATGGGGAAACAACCGGGTTCAGTTGCACGGCTAGGCTTAGGCTTATAAAGTCCCTAGTGGTTGTTAGCCTAGTATATATATGTATGAATCTATGAAAACTGAACATGTCACTAGACTGGAAATGGCTATGTTAACACTCTTTGACAGAATACACTTGCTAGACCTGCACCCGATTCAATTAAATTAGCTAAATAGATTTACAAGCTGAGTATATACATTTTAATTTTTTAAATAATACAAAAGAAAAAAATGACATTCTGAGCCCAAAATTATAAGCTCATTATAGTCCTAACTAATAATCAACATTTCTATAATCTTACTGTTGAACAGCAGCGAGCCTTTAAACCTTTATCTTCTAACAAAGACATTGTTATAAAAACAGCAGATAAAGGTGGAGGCATTGTAATCCTTGAAATAGAGAATTATAATATGGAAATGTATTAAGTGATTAACACAGATGAATATCAAGCCACAGACAGGAAGTATGTTGATCACATAATTTCCAATGTAAAAAGCACTGTTTGTGATATGCATCTTAATGGCCAGATATCATTAGAAATATTTGAATATTTTCATGTTACTAGACCTAGGATTCCATTTATTTATGGGATCCCCAAGATGCATAAACCTATTACCACACCACCTTTAAGACCCTTTGTTTCAGTCAACGGCTGGATTACACAGCCTATATCAAAATCTTTTTAGAACATCTGTATACATGGTCTTGTACTAATAATGCTGCTGACTGTTATTTTGTAACCTTAGATGTAGATGCTTTATTCATGTCTGGCACCATTAACAAAGTGTATTTCTTTTTATACTGAGTGTCATGGTGCCAGTTTACATTTTTTCTTTTTAGTTTTGCTGTAGATAAACCCACCCTTGATAACTGAAGCTCTTCTAAATACATGTATTTCACAGTAGGAAAAGTTTCTCTTTCAGAAAGCAAACCTTTATCAATTGTAAATTATTTTTCCAAATTTAAAACTAACAAAATATTTTGGGTTTCCAAACACCACTTAACTTCCCCAACAATTAAAACATTTGCTTACTGTAAACAGGCATCATTTTAGAAAACTGAAATACAACAATTTTATGAAGTCTGTCAGACCCAGGAAAACAGTGTCATCCATGTTAGATCAATGCCCATTTTGGAGAAGGAACTGAGTTCATGGGGTAAATCCGTGGTCAGAGTAGAAGGGTAGACACCTACCTTCAGCTATTTCCAATTGGTAAGGATTTGTATTGCAGCAGTGATGCCCGTGACAAAGCTACACTTTAAAAATGTAAATTTAACAAATTATTAAAGTGTACACTTTACAAGAACATCAGTTAAATAAGGTGTTAAGCAAACTTTTAGCAGACATATAACAAAATACAGAAAACCAGAAGCAATAATAACAGGAAAAAGAAGAGTCAAACGGCATGAAACAGAAGAAAAACTTGTCCAGGACCCCTTTCATTAAAAGGAATTCTAAACATTTCAGCAAATGATCAGCCTGCTTTAAAATGCAAAGAATAACATGTTTAAAACAATACTCTCAATTTCTGATAGATCAATAATACACATATGACAGATACACAATACCTTCCAAGTTTATGGATTAAGCTTCCCCTTGCTATCTGAAGATGATCATTTGTTTCCTTCAGGAAAACATATACAGCATGGAGTTAAGTTGTAAGTTTAAGAAATGAACACGTGAACCCAGACTATAACTGCTGGAGCATGGCAACAAAAAACATTCTCATGAAAAGTCAAGATGCAAACAAAATAATATTGATGGCTGAATACACGATCTGAACATGTGCATTGTAACTGTACTGTCTTTGCACACATTATGTACGAGTCCATCGCTGCGCCTAGGTTGTGTTATCACTACCCATCTCTGTTAATGGAAGATCTTCTGACGATATAAGGGTGCATTTACAAAGGCTTGAAAACCCATCCAATACTGCAAAGACAGTCACTAAATTATTATCATAAAGAAACCAGCACCAGTATAGCAAGGCTGTGCGCTGCTTCCATATGCATAAGTGATGACGCCCAGCTAAACAAGACACACTTCAGATAGGAGAATATGTTGAAAACAGTACCAAGGCAACAAAAGCACTAAACATCTGACAAAAAGTACTTCATTGGATCAGGCTCCATAAAATGGAAATCATCGAGCACCTGTAATTAATGTTTTTAAATACCAAACATTAAACATATACATATTTAGCAGGTATGTATATTTTACAATCAAATCATTCACAGTCAAACTGAGTGAGTATTCTTTATGTTGTTATAAGGAAATACAAACACAGTTTCCTACAGAATTTCTTAGCTGTAAAGAGGATAATATGTAAATGTGATAAAGAAGTCATACTAATAAAATGTATACATAATATGGGGGGGTACTGTGTAATGGAAAGGCAGGAAAAATAAACTTACAGAAATCCACTGAATTCTTTGGAAGGCTTCCTCCATACAGTTACCTCTTTCTGTAAACAGAAATAAATACATAATCATATGCAGACATTCTGTTTAACAAAGCTGCATTTGAAAATGCTCACAACTATAAAACATTGCTTAGCATATAAATCAGAAAAGAAAAGAAAAGTGCATACATGTTATAATGATGGGTAAACATTAATTACAAAGTCTGTGTGTACTGAAGTAAGGTGTTTCTGTAGTATTAAGAATGGGAAGATGGAAAAGTGGCAAAGGCAAGGTCTATAATAGTCTTTTTCTATAAATGCATACAGTTAAATCTTTTTAAATTAATTTCAGTATTAAGCACTAAAATGGTTCTGCAAGAGTTCCATGTCAAAGCTGTGGAAAAAACAGTATTATTTACTTAGGATGGAAACTCATGGGAGCTAGATTTGTATCATTTGTTCCCTTTCCTGCATCCACAGATAAACCAGCTTCTTTAGCACTGCTGTCAGTCTTCTGTTCATAAAAAAAGATAAAAAACAAAATATCCAAATAATTAGATTCTCTCTCTGTCAGTTATAATAATTAAAATGCAGTAAATAATTTCTGTTTCCTGGTAAATATTGTTTTTTTCTGTCTAATAATCCTTCCAACACTTTCACATAGATGCAGCAAAAAAATAGGCAAAGTGTGTGTGTCTTTACATAGGATCATATGATCATAGGAAGTTACCAGGCTGTTGGCTCTGTGGCCCTTACAAGCCTAGCCAAGAATGTAGCCCATGTTCCAACAAGTCAGCACCCTATGCCACTATCCAGCAGGGACATAGGTGGAATTTCCAGGGGTGTATTTTCTGTTTACTATCCAGTTATCCAGGTCGTGCTTAAAAAGGTTTAATGAGATACTATACTTTACGTGGAGATGGAGTCTATTCCACAGATGGGGGAGTCTCTGGGACACAAATCTTTTCCGCCAACAAGTCCTATCGATGTCACAGACCAGGTTGAGGTCTTGCATGTGGGTTACTCGAGTGGAGCTTGACTTGGTGATATGCAGCAGTCTCATCAGGGTGGGGTCTGAGATTGATTTGTATGCCAGACAGAGGTCAACGCTGAGGAATCTGTAGAAGACTGGGTAGAGGGGCAGGGCTTTTAGCCTATCTGTGTACATGTATAATTCTATGTGTGTGTGTGTGTGTGTGTGTGTGTGTGTGTGTGTGTGTGTGTGTGTGTGTATTATTTTACTTAGTTTGCTTTTGTTTACTAGGACAGTCCAACTGGAATTAGCAAGAATTTATTTTCAGTGGAGGCCCAGGGAGAAAAGCTCCATATACTGTACAACTGTTGAAACAACCATGAAAGCTTAAACAAAAATTGGAGACATTACATACACTATACGATTACACATAAAAGAGATTATGCAAAAGCAAGATAGCCAATTCAAACCGCTGATAGTTATTTGCTGCCGCAGTCTTTAATTGCAGAACTGTGTCTTTAAATGACGATCGGACTTCTGCTCACTTGTAGAGTTTGATGCTCCGGGTTTCTTGGCTTTAAGCTTTCGGTTATCTGGGGGTTCGTTGCTTTGGTCTTGATCTTATGATAGCCGATGATATGAGTCTTCGATCATTTGAAGTAGACCCACTTACATAATATATATATATATATATATATATACACACACACACACATATATATAGTTTGTGTATACGTGTTGAGGATTATTTACTGACATCTGAATGGATGAATGTTGATCGGGCTATACTGATAGCCCCATTCTTAAGTGAAGAGTCTCAGGAAGCTTATTTTAACCTGCAGCCTGTGCAGGTCAATGAGCATTAGAAACAGATGAAAAGAAAGATGAAATTCTTACACATTCAGGGAATATTCCCACAGACAGTTACAAAAGTGTCTGGACTACAACAATGACAAGCATGCATAATCCCAGATGTTTGATTTGACCCACATCATGCAGAAGTGGCTAAAACCAGAGAAGAACTCAACACCTCAGATTACAGACCATATTTTTATAAACCATATTTCTGAGGAATTTGCTGTCCCCCATTCACTGCGTAGTAAGCCAGAGTAATCTAAGCTCAGGTGGAACAGTTGGAGAATTTGGTTGAATAATATGCTGTAGCTGGTGAACTAAGGGAGAAAGTTCATCTCAACAATGTTCCCAAAGAAACACTAGAGCAAGTAAGCTATCTCTAAGGTAAAAGGGAGAAGTAGAAATATATTTGCATTTTATAAGGTACAAAGACAATTCCAGGCAAATGGGGATGCAACAAACAATAAGCAGGGCAATCTGAAACATTTTAAGGGTTTTAAATTTGGGTATATATCTAAAAGGTATCTACTAATTAATGAACCTACGCAATGTGATGCATGTACCTGTGGTGGAATACATTCAATGTTTGCAGATGGTGTTGTAAAAGGTAATGTTTGCAGTACTCATGTACGAGCTCAACAATGTGACAAATGAGTGGATGGGAAATATGCTCCAGCATTGTTTAAGTCTGAAGGCAAGGTAACCTTAATAACGTAAGTCTTTAGTGAATAATTAAAAACTGAATTTTGAGAAACAACTACAAGTTGTAGGTATACATAGGGATACAGATGACTATCTCATAACTAAACTAATATTACTTGCTCCTATAGGAACAGCAAAACATCTAAACTTATGTAAAAAGTCATTGTAAGGATGGATTCCCACATTTTTTTCATTTGTGGCAATACATTAATGGTTTGTTACAACAGTTCACAAATAGTAGGCAAAACAGTGAGAAAATTCATTCTTTCTTTGAAATAGAATTAGAGTAGATCCAGAATGACCAACCTTTCTCTTAAGCTGACATTAATGGAAACCAGAATGACAGAAAGACAATATTATATCTATACTAGTGCAAAATTACTATAATCAAACTGAAGCTAGGCCCATAGTTAAAAATAGGAATGAAGACTTACAAAGTCTTCATTCCTATGTTACAAAGACATGCATCTGGTGCGTTTCTCCCTGGGCCTCCGCTGAAAACTGGTTTCATTCCAAGTAGGACTTTCCCGGTAAACAAATGTTAAACACATAAAAAAATAAATAACTAAATAAATAAATAAAGACTTTCTAGACATAAACATTATACTTAAGAGTTGAAGGAAGACCACTGTGAAGATCCAGTCTAAAGATAAACCAGAAAAAAAACATGGAGGCTATAAATGTGGTCACTGTGTTAGAAGGCCATCCACTAACTGTTCCCAGTTTAAAGCAGTGATCTTATGGTTAATAAGAAAGAGGTAGAGGTAATTAAATGATTGCTAGTGCTCTAAGCCATCAAAAGAACAGTGTTGAACTCAGCCACACACATATTTTAGGTTGCCTGGGGTGAAAAAGACAAAAGAACGAGTCTTTTCAAGGTTCTGTTGGCAAAGTTTTTTTCTGTCATGGAAAGGCTTTGTGTTACTTGCCTTCCACTAACCCTTAGGGTTCCTGTTACTAACTGATATCCCTTTTGTTAGGAATTCTAGACATCAATTTTAATAGTTCTAAATAATGTCACTATTAACCTCAAAACTGTGTCATTATGTACAGGCCCTGGCAAAGGTACTACAAGAGAAGTGATGCTTGTGCTTAGAAGAAAGGGGATACCTAAAGAAATTCTAACAGGGCAAGAGACCCCTTCTGTGTCGAAGATCATGAAGGGGCTCTGCCTGCTGTTTTAGGTGAAGTGACAAATAACTTCGGTTCACCACCCCAAATGAATACTTTGGTGAATCTTTGTAATAAAACACTGAAGAAAATGTTGATACAAGTGGTTGCGAAGGTTGGAAAAAACAGGGATACCTTACTACCCTATGTTTTATTTGCTAACAGAAAGTTACCCCAGTCATCCAATGGTTTCACCGCATTTAAACTATATCATAGGAGTTTAATGGACTTCATAAAAAAAATGGATTACAAATAGCTGGAACACTGTCAGTCTACCAAAAGAAAGACATGCTTTTATAGTGCAATTGCACTGAACAGAAGCATTTGTATTTTGTTTTGGGCCACATTCATTGAAATATTTTGCTGATAAGAATATATGGAGTTATAATTTTCCTGTAAAAAAAAAATCAATTCTTTGCAGCACTTTTTCAAAAGGTGTATAAACTGTTTGAAATTATGATAATCTACAAAAATGTAATTATGTTTATCTCTAACCATGAAAAGGAAGGAGCATATAAGTTCATAGGTTCATAGGTGTTTACTAGGCTAATGACCACAAGGGCCTTTTTAAGCCTAGCCATGCATCCCAAATCACTGACAAGTTCTGATACCCTTGATAAGTGTAAGCATGGGCCTGGCAGATGAACCATTTATAGGTTACCTATGTCCATTAGAGACGTAGGTACCAAACCAGGGATACATTTCTGAGTTCTTGGTAATAAAGGGGTGTTTATGCCCCATACTGCATCCTGATAACACTACCTATTATTTGTTTGCTTGTTTGTTAATTGTATTAGCACCACTGGGCAGTGCCAATTTACTGAGGGGGGCTTGGAGTGAAAAATTCCATAACAAGTAACACGTGACACAAGACAGCAAACATTTAGGTATTGTTACAAACTGTCAGCTCATAAGTGACACAGAAGATTAGAATGGAATGTAGCCACAAATGTGCATTCTTGGAGAATCCAAAGTTCAAAGGATCTAAAAAGACTCTGTAACATTATTGTATTCCTTGTTGGTCTGGCAGAAAATTTTGGATGGTTCTATTTTTGAGGAGCTTTTGCATTAGATTTATTTCAAAGTATCGAACAGCTGAATTGTCACATCCAATATGGTCAAGACCATATGATCAACAGGTCAGTCCATAGCTAAAAAACCCAAACCCAAACAACACCTGCAAACAACAGAAACAATGCTTTTGAAGGGGGGGAGCCTCCCTGCACCACCCATACCCACAGCTAATTCAATATACCAACTCTGAGCTCACACTGCCATGAGGAAAAAGGGCAAATTCCTTGATATCCATTGTACCGCAATCTCAGTCAGAATGGTTTGTGGGTATTCATTTTTTTTCTCTTGGGAGAAAGGACTGAGAAAATATAAATGCTATGGTGCTTTTCTGAAGAATCAAAGCTGGCACAGAGACTGATTCAGCTGAGGAGGATGACTGATCTCCAGCCTAGGACAGTGCAAATTTCAAGGTGTGGTTCAGGCATGGGTGAACTGTAGAACAAGGATGCCAGCCTGCTATGAGAGAAGAAGAGAAGGTAGATTAACAGTTTTCTGAAACGCATATCCTGGCTGAAGCATATGTATGACCCTGAAAAGGAAGGACAGTAGAGACACTCCTTGCACAATATGCTAAGAGAAGGACAAGGGAGTTTGTGAAAATTAGTTCTTCTAAATAGCTAACACTGCAGGTCAGAAGCCCGAGGACACCTGCCCTATCGATATTGAGGGAATCGTGTGTGGAAATATGGCATCATTTTGACTGCTACAAATGGATTTAATGAAGGGGAAGCAAGTAACTGTAATAATAATATCAGTGAGACTTATGATTTTTTTTTACAAGTATAACAACTCCTGACACTTCGATGAAGATTTAAGAGGGGGTGGTGTCATCAGTTTTCAGCCTCCTGCAGTCAATCACCTGTGGATAACTAGGAATGCTAAACACCTGAAGCCTGCTGCCAGGTGATACCTAATGATCATAACCAAGCTCTTGTGCAGATGGATATCTGTCTAATAGCAAGTGGTGAATGGAGAAGGTAGGCATAGGAACCACCTGTGGTGTTTCCTGTAGGGCTGCTGCTGCAGCCAGGAGGACAGTGTCAGGTCTCCAAGTAGAGCAAAAAGGACTAATCTTCTAAGTATGAGACTGAGATTGTAGCTCCAGAATTAGTACAGCTGTAAGGCAAAGATGGGGTCTCATAAAACATCTGTTTCTTCATTAGGTTATGAATAAAGGGAGATTTACCTTCTATAGACTGTGATTCCTTGTGCCTTTTCTTTGACCTTCTCTCATTCTCCTATTGATGGTAGTTGGGCTTTTTGAAGGAGATCTGTAAGGGAGGGTTTTGCCTCATGTTTATGGAGTCTATGAGTCCTAAGATGGTATTCCAAGCCATATCCCTTAGGAATCCTGTGAGGTGGAAGGCTAGCACAGAAGGTACTTTTAAAGCCATTGCAGACCATAAACCATAAAGGGTCATGGGGAGTACTAGATAAAAAGACACATAAGATGTTTCTATGCAGGAGGATTTGCTTTGTTCATATTATCATCACCTGCATCTCTGCTTGCTCGTAGTCAGTACTTATAGATATCATGACATTCCATGATTGGTTGAATAAGTGCATCTCTCTATTTTCTACATGTGCAACACTGTATCTACCCAAACTTGTTACAGGTGGTCTTGCTGTAACTGTCCCAGATCATAGATTTAAAGACTGCTACTGTTTCATTTTTGTTTCAGAAATATGGGTACTGGGATTTATAGCCACGATATACCATTAAATAAAGAGTCATGGTAAATTCATTTTGGGATTCAGTAAGAGCAATAATTCAATTCACAAATGCAATCATGCTAATGATATTCCATGACCTAGTATGAGTTAAGTTAAAAGTACAGCAGAATAAGCATAATTAAGATGTCATGCATATCTCTGAAGCACCACATTATTACTAGAATGTGGACCACTGCTCAGCAGGGTGCACTGATTGATTGACCATGAAATCCTAACAAGGGAGATATCGACATCTGGGTGAGTGGGTGTTAGGTGATGAAAAAAATGTATGTTATGGGAGGGGGATGCTACAATATTGATCTGGATAGGGTAAGATGTGCTTGGAGGAGGAGTTGTACTATAAGTTCCAAAAACAAAGTGTGTATGGGTGCACATATGTGTGTGTGTGTGTGTGTGTGTGTGTGTGTGTGTGTGTGTGTGTGTGTGTGTGTGTGTGTGTGTGTGTGTGTGTCATGTGTTTGCATGGGTGTACAAGCGGGCAAATGGCAGCTTTGATTTTTTACCATTCACTGCTACTGTGCATTGTGCCTATACAGTGTTTACTACTGTGATCACAGTGCTAAGCATTTTTCATAGCATAAGTACACAGATTTTGTGTGTGTATCTCAGTGTTTGTGCACACTATGGTGTTCACTATGGATGCTTGTTGTGACAAAGACATTCTTTGCATTTCAATATTGCTGTGAATTTTACAATGATAATGCAGAATAACACATCGTTTCTGCACTTTTATCCAATTATACTTTACTACTGTCTGTGTTTGTACGGATCTTAAACCAACTGGCTTTCCAGCTAAAGTGGACAACCTTGAAGCCTTGTTTTTACATTTGCGAACTACAGGTAACAGCTGAATTCTGCTGGCCAGTCTTCATTACCAAAGCTGCTCCATACCCAGGCCATTCCTAGTACAAGGATGCACTTCCATAGTTCGTCCATATTTAACCTGTCCTTATGAAGTCCATAGTAATGTAAGTTTAACAAAGTACCAACCATAAGAATTTTTAAAGTAGCTTTTTGAATGTCATCTAACATCATTTCTCCTGTTTGTACATTTCCAGCAGTTTATGGATTTGTGGAAACCGCTTGTCTAGCTGTGTTCACATGTCCAATACATGAACACTATGGCAAATCTCCACAAAATATGTGCATTTCTGGCTCACAGTTCCACAAATGGAGGTATAATTTCTTTTCCTATACTTCTATCAGTAATTTCATAGCATCACAAAAATCTTCATCCAACTGTCCACATATGCACATATCCTTGCCAACATATAGATAAAGCTGCTTGCACTATACATAGCCCCGTCCCTTCTTCCTCTTACAGTTCAACAGGAAAATCCTACAGTTCTCTTACCAGAGTAAATTTAGATGCAATTTTAAATGATATCCTTTTTTCTCTTTGTTCACTTCTTCACTATCTAAGTTAAAGCATGTATTTGCCATTCCTATTAAAGGATTTAATCAAACAAATCATAAAAACACTACACTGCAGTTTAAACTGCGGGATTACAGCAAAAAAGAAACCACTGAGCGGGGGCAAAATTAAGGAAGGATGCCTAGTAAATCATTAAAACTGCATCACACCAGTAAATAATGAGCATGTATAAATATTATTTAAAAATAAATGTTCAAGGGTAACATATCCAGACTTCAACAAATAAAGCAATTAATGCTTTTCTTTTTCGAGCAACTTACCGTTTCTTTGGCAACACGCCATTCAGACTCTTCAGTGTTATGGTACTCAATCAAAGTATTTCCTAATTTTCTAGCTAAAGAAGTGGGATCAGGTAGGCATTCCATTCTTTGATTAACTGTGCTGAAAGACAAAAGAATGTTACTGTCTCTTACTGTTTCTTAGTTCTTCTGACAAGACCAGCTCTAGACAAGCACAGTTAATAATCTACCCAACGTCTGCAAAGATCAAGGCCATGAATTAAGTCTAGAGTCCTAGCACTATAACTACATTAATCAGCAATTTTTGCCTCAATATGGTATCTAAGTCACAAAGTTTGCAAAGTGTACCTTTTGCAGTAGTAATTACATTTCTTGTGCAGTGTCGATGATATATTCCTGTCAGCTTCATCACGTAATCTCTTTTGCAATTAATTAGCTTCCTTTTTGTTTCCCCTCAGCTTCTACTCTATATAAAGACACAGAGCCAAGTACTACTCCAGCCAAATGAACAAAAGTTAGTGCTGAATGTTTACAGGAGGTTAAGCATACACTGCTTGGTCAGGTGCTTTTCACTTTTCAAGCCAGACACCACAGCAAACCTAAATGAGGATGCTAGTCTGGCATGGTGCAGGCTTGTTTACTCCCTTTTACTCACTCTGACTTCCAAGTACTTCACTGCCTCAAACTGTAGGTAGGTCAAGTGCAGTAACCCAATGCTGCACCGTAAGCTTTTATTCCTGAAGAATGTTATTGTGTGCTGCATTTATAGTTTTAACTGCTACCCAGCCTCAGAAAAGCAGTTACTAACCAAATGAACAACAATAACAAAAAATGTTCTGTCAGCAACTCTACCAAAGTCTGAAAAACCATTCATACCACTTCTGCGAAATTCTGGTTATTACATAATACCTTGGTATGCTTGATCTGTATTATGCGTGACAAATTAAACAATACAAGAGTGTGCTTTGTTGTATAATCAAACTGTGGTAATGAACTGAGTAAAAATTCTGCTGACGGGGTTTTATGTTTATTTTTACACTATGCTGGCATGAATTTTGCAAAAATTTCCAGTAAGCAGTTCATCAGTACACAAACATAGCTTGGGATGCAACTGCAACTTGTTACCTTGACAGACCTTGTCAGCTTGCACTAGTCGTGAATGATTTTCATACAGGCATCTTGAAAAGAAAGTGAAGGTATCCTTTGGGAATATATATACATATTCTAGTCTGCTTTCTATACAGATTGACAACTATGTTTCTATTAAATGAGTAAATCTATGGTATGTAGCCATCACTGGAAAGGGACACAAAATAAAAGCATGCTTTTAACAACAGACAGATTACATATGAGAAAGCACCTAAGGAAGTGTAGACTACAAAATAAACAAGAGATAATCTAATATATGTTAAACAGAAGCTGAATTTTAATAAAGTAACAAATTTACATTAGCAAAGGCAGTTTAAAATTTGTTGGTAATGAATGTTGTGCCAAGAACTGGTATGTAAGTCAGTCTTTGGCGTTTAAAGTATGCATTTCAAAGCATAATGCAAATTTTATGCCAAGTAGGTTGAATCCACATGACTTTATTAACTCTTGCTCTACAATGCTAAGCTTCCTCTTTTGGCTTTTCCTGATTAGGGGTCGCCACTGCAGATCACCTTGTCTGCTCATGACTGGCAGTGGAGTTTTACAGTGTCAGGTTGCCAGCCCGGCGCCCAACCTTTCACAGAAGACGCACACACACACACACACACACACACACACACACACACACACACACACACACACACACACACACACACACACACACACACACACACACACACACATGCATGCACGCACGCACACACACACACACACACACGCACACACACACACCAAGGGCCAATTTAGAGTGTCCAATCCACCTATTAGGTTCTAATGCACTGTAATATTATTAAAATTGTATAGACACTTATTGGAGGCATGCCTCACAGAGTGTCAGGTAAAAGAGTGTCATAACACAATCATCCTAGAGAAGAGGCTAAGCTACAGTCTAATATTAAGTTAAAATGTATGTAATCAGTTTCACTACATTGATGTGCATTATTCTGTAATAATCTTGTCAGTATCTGTCATTTCTGGCAGATGTATTACCCTTTCAGGGGGCATGTGTTGTTAGATGTTCAGCTTTCATGACTGAGCATTGTGCGTGAACATGTTTACTATGACTTCAAAGTGTGACAGACATAAGGCCATTAAAGGTGTTTCACATGTCCAAACTAGCACACAGATTCAGACTAGCATACACACTTTGTGACTGGTTTCAGCATTTATTCAATGCTTTTTGAAATAATTTCCATAAACACAAAGGATGCTAATTCAGAACAATCACTGATAGCTATGGAATTGCCATACGTTGAATTGATTTAAATCGCCAAAAATGAGATAACCTGCATGTACATCTGAAATGTTCTATGTGGCCATTTCCCTAAAAGATATCTATCTACTTCCTAAGTTCAGCAAATCATCATTCTTGTTAATATTATTTTCCATGTGTGAGCATTGTGCTTTAAAAGAAATGTGAAGAAATTCAGTACAGAAAGACAATCACAGCACAGACTATCCTTGCTGAATAGCCATTTCATGCCCTCAGCTCCAGTTTTCTTGGGCCCTGTGCATTATGACACACATAACAATACGAAAACTGCACAACAAATATAACTGTTCTATATAGGATATTCACTGCATTTTACTGTCTGTTGTGTGCTATAGAGCAGGCATTCTCCTAGCATGGCAATATATTTAACACATGGCATAAATATGTGCCAGAAATCTCAAGAAGGAACAAGAAAGAAACAGACAAATATTGTATCCAGGAAGGAAGATGGACATCCTGCCGCTGGCAATCACTTCAGTTTCAGCTCAACTCTTCCTTGTATTAATATTAGGACTTGGCCTATAAAATCACCCTGATTCTTATCCTTTGAAGGAGGGCACCAAACATACAACCTCAGAGGTAACGCTGGTGACAGGGTTAAGACAGGTGAAGTCAAAGAAACTTGTTGCTGGCAGCTTAAAGGATGATTTAAAGTAATAAGATAAAACATACACACAATGGAATGCAGGACAGTTATGAAAGATAAAATGTTTGTCAAGAGTGCCCTGTTTGTCAAGAGTGCCCTAAGGGATTGCTCTGCCATTATAAAGCTAAGTGATTTATTTATAAGTGTTTATTTATATTATTAATTAATTATTATATTATAATTAATATTTATTTATAAGTGTTTTATTTCTCAAAGTGTAAATAAGGCACTACCGAAAAAATTTCACTGATGAAAGTATTTAATACAAAAACTAGTTTTCATTGGGCTTGATCTGTTGACATCTTGCCATAATCTTTTATTTTGTGAAAGCTTTGATGAGAAATTGTTTACTGTTCACCTACCTTCATTTCTTAGTTACTGTTGTGCTGGTGGTTTTTGGAAAAGCCCTGCAGAATCTTTGAGTACGCATCAGTAAAGCACAAAATTATAAGACCAAAATCCTGAAACTGAGAATACCTAAAGCATTGCATCTTGAAATAAAAATGATGAATTCAAACTTGAAAACAGAGTTCTGAAGAACTCAATCTGTGCAAGAGTGAATATGCAAGGAGGCATTTTCATGAACCCCTTAGCCTTCCACATATCTGCTATTTAATAATTCATACTCAGAGGCACATAACCCCCAGAAATTAGTACAATAATCAGCTTTGTCTAAAAATAGGTACTTCATTAATCACAGAGATTGTGCAAGCTTACAGTCTAATGAAGTAAGAGGGGTACGTGGGGTTGTCCCCCACATATAAACATAGCCTTAGGGGTTTGTGTTAGTGACAGTATCAGCACCTTAGCAGCTTTATGTGCCACTGATTGTGATTTTCATCTTAAATAATTTATTTGTGCTTCAGTGATGTGTGCTTGGGGTTCTCTGATGTTAACACAACAAGCTACTTAAAGGTTTATAGGTACTATTAATCTGTGACGATCTTAATGAAGCCTAGCCATATATTACAATGGTAGTTTTTAAGCCTTACATTTTGCATACAAATAACCCAGCGATGGGTGGAATGAAGATATGATGGGACATTTACATATTTCCCTTATCCATGAGGGACATGTGTGCTAAACCGGGAGTGAATTTGCAGTTACCCATTCATTATCCCAATTATGTTTGAAAAGAGTAAGTACTTTGTTTTACATGGAGTGCAAGATGACGCCACAGAAGTGGTATTCTCTGTGATACAAACCTGTCCCTCCAACATGTTCTATTTATTTTGTACAAATGACTGAATTCCCTTCAGTAACTGTTTATGATGTCAGTAGACCTGTGAATGTGTAACAGGTCTGACAGAATAGGGTCTGCTGAATCTCTATACATGAGGCACAGGTTGCTTTTAAGTAGTCTTTAAGATACTGAGAAGAAGGATGAGTGTTTATGACAATCTGCATAGTTTTTATAATTTATGCCCTTCGTTTTTTAACGTGAGAAAGGATTACATTCATTCCAATTCTGACAAGTGTTTGAACAAACACATACCAAAAGGTGCCTTATAGTCAGCGATCGGACTAATAAGTGCCAAGTACAGTGAAATGATTAGACTCCTGGATGTGGATTAATACATTTTGATACAAGCTGTGCAATGAAAAGCAAACCAAGAAATTTACCCTACAGTATGAAAGCAGAAGTAATTTTTTTGATGTATCCCAGTGGTCATTTGCCCTCTTATGTAAGGTTCTTGATCTTAGGGGTATGGCCTTGATAACCTGTCACCATAGTAAGAATACAAACTTTGTCATTTGTTCTTCTTAGGGTATGGCATTAGTCATCATTTGGAGGCCTTTCAAAACTTAAACGTCTTGCAATAGACACAAGACCTTTAGTAGCCAGGCATGTCACAACTAACTTTTTATTAGGTAGTCACAATATCATAGATGTTTTTGTCGTTATATTTTGATTTCTACAGGAAGGTCTACTGCTAATTTAATTTTATTACCTTTCCAGGTGAAGTCTGGTTTAGATTTAGCTGCTACATTAATTTTTGAACATCTTGGTAGTTGAGTACTGTTGAGTATATTTGCCTAGGACAACTGTCGGACTGAGATCTCTGTTTAACTTGATAAGCTCTTTCTATTATTTTATTGGTGTCAGTATGTTGGTCGTTGAGGAAGTTACTGAAAATTTCCTGGAATGTTTTTATGAGGTCTTGATGTTCGAGCTTTGCAGGAATGCCCCTTATTATTATGTTATTTCTTTTAGAATGTGCCTCTAGGTCAGTTTTTTTTTTTCATTTAATCTGTTTCCTGAAAATTTGTATTGCTGGAGGCTGCAGCGCTTCAACTTTGTCTTCACAGAGAGTTATTCTGTTTTCAGAAGAGTCAGTTCTTTTGGAGATGTCAGACAGGGTGGCTGATATTGTGTTAAACTGATCTGATACATTGCAGACTGCCATTTGGATTGGTTGTAAAGCTGATTTTAGCTCATCCATCCCAAATTACTGTTTTGGCTTGGATTTAGTTGTAGTCTATTTTTTTCCTCTTTGTATAATGATTTATATCTTTTATTAACAGTTTCTTTCACCAGTGAAATGACAGAGGAGAATTTAGTCTTTGTAGCCATAGCTTTCATTAGTCCCAAATTGTAATAAGGAAGTGCAGATTGCTCAGTATATAAACAATGTTTTACTGTTCAGGTTGATTGAAGAATCAGCTCCAAGCAACAGCCATGTGCTGCAAAGCAGACCACAGACAAAGTCAGAAATAACTATTAATCCTTGCAGACTGACAAACACATAGAGTATCTGCAGATTTATTGGTTTAATGCAAAGTATTGCTGTTTGACACAGCTCTACCTATGGAGTGTTTACCTCATGGCAGCCATCTTAATCCATCTTTATTTGTACTTAAAAACAGACATTTCCATTACATTAGATTTGATTGATGGCAGAAGGAAAGAATAGGCATACCTATTTTCCCTTCAAGTACATTTCACATTCTACCTCTTCTCCATCCCTAACCTTCCTGCACCCCTTCTCCATCTTTCCCATATGCTCTCTAAAACTTTTATGGGTGTCCTTACTACCATGTATTCTTATAGTCCATTCCATGGGTCTATAACCCTTTCTTTGAAGAAGCATTTTTTAGAAACCCAGGCAGTAGTCAGTCCTTACAGTCTGCTACCTGTGTCGCCTCCTATGCCTTCCTTCCTTCCTGTTCAGGATGACCACCTGCATATCAACCTGACATGATTTTGCACACTCTCATATCTTGCTGTTTCTTCTGGTCTCAAGTGAGAAGAGTGGTAGCTCCTCTACTTTCTGGTCATATTCCTTCCTTTCCATCCCATGAATCTTTCCAGTGGTTTTCTTCTGGATTCCTACTAAAAAACCTGTTGCCCTTTTCCTTGTGTGGCCTCCATAACTACACGTAGCACTCAAGATGTGAGCTGACCAAGGCCCTGCTGATCAAGTATTCCATCTTTGATTCTGGTGTGTACACACGTAAGAATAGGGACGAACATTCAGTTTGCTGCTGCCCCTGCCATTTCACTCTCTTCCTGGTGGTACAGTTCAGTTGTGATCAACGTATCCATACCCTTTTCCTGCTCTGTTGCCATCTGTTCTACTCCTCCATTCTAATGATACTATAATTGTGCCCTTTCTGCCCACCTGTTAAGCCTTTCCAAATCTTTCCTTAGGTTATGCCTCCCATCCTCCACTGCTGCACCCATTTTTGTGTAGGCAGTGGAGAAGCTATGATCCTGCTCACTATTCCCTCAGATATGTTTGAGACACACTAAAAAAGTACAGGGAAAGACCTGATCCTCAATGTATTGCTCTAGTCACTTACTGAATTTCTGGCATCATTGTTCTTATCACAATGCTCTGTGTCCTACAATAACAACATACAGCTATCTAGTCCCACAGTCCTCATCCTTCCCCCACCTCCTCCAATGTTCCTATTATACCTTGAGTGTGAGAATGAGTCAAAAGCTTAAGCTCAAGTCCAGATGAACCATGTCTACTGGTACTATGCTGTCAAAATCAGTAATAAACTATATCAGGTTTTGCCAAGAACTCATTCTAATCATTAGCCCAAGCTGGATTATGTCCTACTGAAGGTTAACCTCTAAAAACACATTACCAGTCTTCTTATCAGGATTGTCTCCATGGCCTGTCCTGACACAACTTGTTAAGCTAACAGCCCTGTAGTTAACCACATTTCTCCTGCTCCTTACCATCCTTCACAAGAGTAACACAATTGCTGTCTTCCAGTACTCTTACAATTACTAAAGATCTCCATCAGAGAGTCTGCCAAAAACTGTGGCCAGATGTTTGAATACTACAGGAAACAGCCCATTTGAACCTTGTGCTTTATGTTCCCTAAAAGCAGCTAGATCCCTGTCAAGCTCCTCCCTCCCTACTCAAATGTCCATCCACTTTTTTCACCATTCATTCCTGTCTCCCTTCTAGCATGGCATTCTACCCTTGTTTTCCTTTGTAAAACCTGAAGCAAAGCTTTCATTCCGTACCTCTGTTTTGTTCTCAGTCTTCTATCACATCCCTACAAACTTTGTTCTGCCTTGCCTTTTTTGTCACTCCCCACGTCTTTCCTTCTATGTATGATCCCTTCTACTAACTCCCTTTGAACTTACATCTTTGCTGCCCTCACCCTCTTTGCCTTTCTGCTAATCTTGTTGCACTGTTCTTCCTACACCTGCCCCCTCCCTTTCCACTTCGTGTGGGTCTTATCTTTTGGCATATTTGCTAGTCTCCTATTTCTATGTAGCCATATTGGCATTCTCTCTTTTTCCCTTTACCACAGATCTCAATACTCCATCCCTAACCCATTCCATATATTTGTTGATAGTCTCCTGACTCATCCTTGACCCTCTCCCCAGCACAGCATAAGCCAGTCTTCCAAAATCCTGCACCATTGTTGTTGGTTGTTTTCCTTTGAGCTTTCCTTGCATCATTACTTTTAGTCAATAATTCATTACCCAGAACAATACTGACAAGGATTTATTAGTTGTTTACATTAATTTCATAAGGTTCTTGAATGGCAATATTGTGGATGGTACAAAAGGCACGTCTAACAAAGAGCACCAGGATACTATGAAGAAAACACCTGCATTTTAACTGGCAGACTGCTAAAAGACAGAAGAGGATACTCATTAGGGAATATATTTATTTATTTTATTTACTGGTATTTGTTTACTGGGAAAGTCCAGCTGGATAATAAATACCCATTTTCAGTGGAGGCCCAAGGAGAAAATCTCCAGAGAGTTAAATAACATCAAATAAAACACTGGTATAAATGCAATTAAAAAAGCACACATACACACAGCTTGACAGCAGAAATTACAAGAATTATATCCTTACTGGTAAAAGCAGAAAAATTACCAGAATTCTATTCTATACATTCTGATGAAATCAGGAAAATTACTAGAATTCTATGGTTTCTGGTAAAATCTTGCATCACATGAATGAATCCTTTATGGTCCAAGACCTCGCTTAACTTTCAGTCCCTCTCTACTCATAGCTTGGAATTCCCCAGTCTACTCTTGGCCGATTTAGATCCTCTCTGAGTACTATCCTTTTCCCCTACCCCACTCCTTTGATCTCTTTTCCAGTCTTTCATCCTCCTGACTTGCTGTGTCCAAGAGATGATACTTTTGTTTCAGTTTCCAGCTCTCCCTTCCATTCCTGCCTTAACATACACATTTCTTTTTCCCATTCTTAGTTCAGTGTTTTTCTTTATTTCTGACCTCATATCTGATGTGCTCCTTTATATAGATTACTACTCCATTTCCATCTTTCTTTTGTCTGACATTCCTGAACAACTTAAAGTAAGACCCCCTCTCATCAGTGGCCCGTGGTTTTGTGACACCAGTGCTGTCCATCCTACCATGCTACAACACTGCTTACGGGTTCCCATCTCTCTATTCAGACTACTTGCTTTCACAATTATAGTATTCAACCACTTTCCATGTTACCCTAATTTGTCCCCCTATCGTGTTCTACATCTTTTTTTCTTTTGTTCGCTGCCCATAAACCCACCCCTTTTTTCTGCTTCTGTCATCTTTTCTCCCCCTCCCCTTCCCATCTTACTTTAAAGGTATTATCATTGAGATGTACTAAGTGCTGCGAGCCTTTCTGGGATAAAACGGAGCCTGTCCCTTGCAGGCAGCTAGTTTCTCTCTGCCAACTCTCCCCCAAGCTCTGACCTATCCTAAGCCTTTCTTTCTCTTGATCATTGTTACAGCAAGTCATTATACTCCCTAACTGCATCCTCCCTCTGGGTGTTGCCTGCTGGTTCTGCACCCATGAGTAATGCTTATCCTGATGATAAGCAAGGAAGCAAAGGATAAAGGGTGGCCATTTATACAAGGTATTTTGTAATTTTACTCTGAGATACTCATTTGACAGTAGATAAAAATACTTTAACCAGGAATTATAAATCCAGGGGTGGTTGCTAAGGAGGAGAAGGTAATAAATGCATCACATTTTTCAGAATACATCAGAGTTAGTGATCAAAAATGGATGAAAAGTGTTTCTAAGAAATGCCAGATTTTGTCTTATGTAAGCTGAATGGAAGATGCAGAATAAATGCTGTCTGAGGATTTTTTCCTTGTTGGAATTATGGCTTCCTACTGACTCGCTGACTCACAAGTCATCCCAACCATAACTCATCACACAGATGAGGTTTTTTATTCATTCTTTTCTCCAAAATTAAAAACAATTCTGGCTGGGTATTGTATATTCCCCCGACTTACACAAGCAACTCAAGGTCACTCAGCATACATCAAAGGAGAGAAAGCAAAATATTAAAAAAAAATTATTAATACAATGAAGTCTGCCTGTGATGTGTTTTACCACAATGACTATTTATTATTTATTTATTTTTAATTTATTTGCATTTGTTTAATGGGAAGGTCCACTGGGCCAAGGTGAGCCCATTTTCAGTGGAGGCCTGGGGAGAAAAGCTCCACAACTACGATTAACAATACATTTTTATTTATTTATTTATTTACATTTGTTGACCAGGAGTGTCCGACTGGACATAGGTCCATTTTCAGCGGAGGCCCAGGGAGAAAAGCTCCACAGTTAAAATAAACAGACAGTAGTTACATTGGATTACATAGCGATTAACAATATAACATAGCAATTACTTACAACATATTTACAGATGAAGAACATAGTACATCTGTAGACAACTAGAATCTTTATCTGTGAAGTACATAACAGACATTAACAAATGTTACAATAAGAAGTTCCTGCTGTATAATAACTACTGGGCTTATGAGCATCTGAGCTTGCTATAATCAAGGTAGTTAGTGGATACATAACATGGACTAACACAATACAGAGTATTTACAGTCACAATACATACAATAATATGAGCTAATACACTACAGAGTATTTACATTCACAATACATGATATTAAACAGTAAAGTAGATCATTATGGTCAGTACAACTAAATGGGAGGGTTGCAGTTGAGCCATTACAGTCAATGTGCAGTGTTACTTATAGTAATAACGGAGCTTGCACAAAAATAATATATGTAAGTTTTATGATCATTAACACTTACAAGTTTGAAGGCATGAATAGTTGGTACATTTAGAAGGCAAGTGGGTCATTTGTGGAAAGTGAGAGACAGATAAGTTGTGTAGGAGTAGAGATGGAATAAGGTATGGTGTTAAAGGACAGAGTCAGGTTTTGGGGAGTGTTGTTTTGGCTCATGTGCACTGCCAGAGAGAGGAAAGGTGTTGTCTAAGGGACTTCTTAAAGAGAGGTGGACTGCTGGGGATTCTGACTGGTGTTGGGAGGGTACTTCCTAGTTTTGAAACAGTGAAACACTAATGCATCAAACCAGCTGAGAGATTTGTTTTTTCAACTTTGAGCAGTAGTTTGTTTTCAGATCTAAGAGGTCTGTTTGGGTGGTACAGTCAGTAGAAAAGAAAGAGAAGAGCAATTTCATGGTTTATATATACATTTATGTGCAGTACTTATGTAAATATGTCAGATAGTGTTCAAGTTCAACCCACTTTAGTTGACATAGTGATGAACAATTGTGCGCTGTGAATTTTGCATTTGTTATGAATTTATCAATCTTATTGTAGCATGTGTCTAGTTTGGATTTCAGAGAGGAGTGGATGTTGGTAAGGATACGGGTGCCATATAATAGAGATGGTAGCAGAAAGGATGTGGCTAGAGACATTTTTGCAGTGTGGCTAAGGAAACAGTTGTGTCTATAGAGGATACCCAATTTTTAATGTGTTTTTTTTTATGTTGTTGCGACTATGGAGGTCAAATGTTAGGTTTTCATCTATGATGATACCTAGCAGAGTATTTGGAACAACTTTGATGATAGTGTTGTTTTGGGAATAAACAGTGAATTAATTCTTGTTAAGGGGGGTAGTTTTTTTGGGGGGTGAATATCAGGAGTTTAGTTTTATTGAGGTATAGAGTCAGATGATTAATAGACATCCAAGTTTCGGTTGATGTGAAGGCATTTTGAGTAAGTGGTTGCAGTTGTATATTTATTATAAGTTCTTTGATGTGATGTTCATTGTAATAGAAGATAGAAGTACAGACAGAATGTGAAGAGAATACTATAGGAGATGAAAGACATTATAGAGAGGAGAGCTTATGTGTGTAAGAAACTTGTTATATTTAGGAATAATAGTGTTACAGGGAAGTATATATATATATATATATATATATATATATATATATATATATGCATCTACTTGATTTTAGCGAATTCTGTTTCACCGTAACAGGAAATTCGTGAGTGGATTTACGCGAAAGTGCATTTTATCGAAAACACACTTTCGCATAAATTAGTAGGTAAAATAAAAAATAAATCATGTAAATAAAGACAAATCATGCAGTTTGCATGTTAACTTAGTTGTACATCAATGTTTAGTGTTGATGTACAACTAAGCGGACTGTTGTTGAGATCGTAGTACAATGGGGATGAGGGAACATTCCCTTTAGCCTATGGTAGTGCGACCTTGGAGTGAGAATATTAAAGTAGGGGGTGGGGGGGGCTGTGGGGGCTTGTCCCCCCTGCATAAAAGTGTTTGAAGTGTTTATTTTTTTTTGTTTGTTATGGACTTACATGAAAGTGTGTTTTCATTGAAACGCACTTTCATGTAAATGCATTCGCGGATTCACATTTCAAGTGAAACGGAAATTCGTTAGAATGTGTAGATCCATATACACACACACACACACACACATATATATATATATAAATATATCTATATATATATATATATATATATATATATATATATGATGAAAAGAGTTTTTTGGGTGGAGTAAGAATGGTAAGATAGTAGATAAAGGAGTAGCAAGGAATAAGTTATGTAAAACTGTGTTAAAAAAGGGTATGTAATAGGATGGATTTAGAAGATGGGAAGATAGAAAAGAGGATGATTGGATGAGAGGAATAAGATGGGAGGAGTTAGGTTGATTGATGAAGTTTGATTGTTTGTACAGAGATAATGGGAGGAGTTAGACAGCTGAGGAAGTATGATTGGATGAAATGATGGGGTAGAGGGAGTTTGGCTTAGTATAAAGCTAACTGAAATGGGTGTGGGTGGGAATGGGGGCAAAGTAGGGGATAGGAGTGAGCCAGAACATAGAGAGGGTGAACGGAGTGGGGCTACACCTGGATCTCTAAGATAGCTGGCAGAAACAACCTAAAAAAGTCGCATAAGAAATGGAACTGTGAACAGTAAGAGGCAGGCAGATAGATAAAGGATACAGAGCCTTAATGTGGACTCCTAAGGGAGAGGAGCATCCTAACAAAAATACTGTTGGTGGAGGGAAAGTACAATATGGTGGAAAGAGGGCTTAGCTGTAATTAGCGTAAGTTATATGGTGGATAGAGGGTTTAGCTGTAATTAGAGTAAGTTATAGAGAAGGACAAAGCAGCAGAAGAGCTATTGGCAATTTGTGGGTTAGTGTGGAGAAGCAGCTAAGTGGGGATGTCAGAGCAGATGTAGTAGAAGATCGGCAAGGTGATATGCAAGCAGCCGCACAAGCTGATTAAAAAGCAGTAATATAGTGAATTACTATAATGTACGTTATATTTCAAGTTTGTCAATCAATAAAAATCGTTGCTGTGTGTACTATTGGTCAGATTGGAGTTCCAGCTGTGCAGAGGGTAATGTATGGTCTGAGGGCTTGGTTTTGTAGCTCAGAAATCTTTATACTGTAAGTTTATGGATCAACAAAGAACATTAGATTAGTTAGGTCTCTGGATATAATTTCTGTCAGGAATATCTAAAAGGGAAGGAGGAAGCTACAGCATGAAATGTACAAATGTATACTTCTAAAAAATTAATACTCACTAGCAGGTTTGGAAGAACCACTTGCACCAAAGTTTAGATTGCTACAGGGGTCCAAGTACTATAGAAATGGGTACTGTACCCAGCAGCCAGCAGCTGGTTAGCAGCAAGATCTCTAGCATCTAATTTCAGGGAACAGAATGAGTATTTTTTAGCATTATTTATGTGTCACACAGAAGCCAGGTAGAACCTTTTCAGTCAATATGACTACTGAATTTCATGAATATTCCTGATCCAGTTTAGCACAAGTACTCCTTTTTCATTCATGCTTTTTACTGCTTTGTTAGTGTTTGTGATCGTGTGTGTGTGTGTGTGTGTGTATGTGTGTGTGTGTGTGTGTGTGTGTGTGTGTGTGTGTGTGTGTGTGCATGCCTGTGTGTGTGTGTGTGTGTGTGTGTGTGTGTGTGTGTGTGTGTGTGAGTGTATTCCTGAGCACTGAATCTTTTTTATTATTATGTTGCAGTAGAATAAATTTTCCTCCTGCACAAAACGTAGTCTGCTTCACTAAAGTCTCAGTCAGCACCAAGTTTATTAGCTGTTTACTTTTCTGTAATTTCATAAGATCCTTGTAATAGCATACAATGGACAGTACAAAAAGATATGCCTGCCAAAAAGCACAGAGGCAATGTGAAGAAAACATGCATTTTGGAATCCTTAAAGCTAAAGACATGGAAAATAATCTGTTTATCAAGTCTATCATGTTCCATTATGTTTTACTGTAGCAGATATGGCAGACAATTACCTAGGAGCATCAGGATCCACCATACCTGGGACTTCTGCAGGGAGTTTCAGCAGTGACTCCACAGTGGATCTACCATACTTGAGACTTCTGCAGGGAGTTTCATCAGTGATTCCACGGTTGGCCCTGGTGTAGCAAGATGTCACAGTTATGTTAATAGTCGCAACAAAAGTGATATGCACAGGCATTTGTTGAAGACCAGTTTGAGGAATTTTCACACTAATTTTTATAATAATGTATCCTTCTTGTCTGCTACAGTTTATCCGTTATCCTGTTAGTCAAAGGTAAATAAGACAATAGTGGAAATGGGTCAGTATCACAAAGCACATAAGTTGTAATAAGCTGGCACTGTATACTTTAAAAGTGATGCCTTTAAATGTGTGTAAGTGAAATAAATAGCAAAGCTAAGTAACAACATACTTATTTTGAAATGTGTGTGAATTAGATGTATTAGTATGACTAGAAATGGTGAAGACTGGCTGCCTAAGTATTTTCACTGCATTGTCCCTCTCATTTTTA
Organism: Protopterus annectens; assembly: GCF_019279795.1. Taxonomy (NCBI): domain Eukaryota; kingdom Metazoa; phylum Chordata; order Ceratodontiformes; family Protopteridae; genus Protopterus; species Protopterus annectens. The sequence goes on along the minus strand of NC_056730.1, from coordinate 880,267,409 downwards.
TTTGTTTTTATATCCCAGTCATATTGGTTTAACTCACTCTCTTACTAGTTCTCTAAAAAATGCCCATAATTTAATCATAAGTGAAGAATACATCTGACTGAAATTCACAAGTTTTTCACAATAGCTGTATTCATCTGAAGGATCCACTTAGGACATGGCTTACACCCATTTATCAAACACTGCTGTGAAAGCTAGTGACGGTGAATTCCTAATACGGGATATAAGATGTTGTTTGCTGAGATGGAATACTGACACTGGCAAATGAGATGGTTTCTTGTTCCTGTTAACTTTTTCACTTGGATCCGGAAGTGACAGGAGGTGTAAAACCTACTGAAGGATTTAGGTTTGTTTTCCATGGAATTGCCTATTATCACAGCCTTCTTAGTGATGCAATCTCTGATACATTTCAGTGCATTTGGAGAGGATTTGCAATATAAACCGCACCATATGGATGAAGTCTCAGCAGAAGTGTTTCTCTCTGGGCCGCCGCTGAAAACTGGCTTGTTCCAGGTTGGACTTTCCCTGTAAACAAATGTTAAATAAATAAATAACAGTTCCATGGCTGACTATATTATATGACTTAACTTTCTTGGACTGGCAACTTTTTGCAAGGCCAGCACAGTTTGCTTTATCTTACATTTGTTTGGGCGGGTGTTGGTATTTTTCATTTATTTTATTTCATTATTCTGTACAGTTTGCTAAAGTTATTAACTACAATAGATATATTTCATGACTTGACATCACAAGCAATGATCTCAATAATTTTACTGTCTACCTTTCATGTCTTCAGTGAACCCATTTGCACATTGTTAAATACTGGTCATAAATACTGGTTGACTTACTTAACTGAGAATCTACGAATTATTAGCTAGCTTTAGCTTTATTTCTAATTAAGTATTTTAAATCAATTAAATTAATTTTCAGTTCTTCTACAAGAATTGGATTTCACTGATTTGTGAACTGCAAAGTTTATTGTTGTACAGTGCTTATGTTTAAGAACTTTAATAACTGACTGATTAACAGATTGAAAGGAAAAAAAAAAACTTCTAGGTAATAGTCAGATGTGAACAATATGAAGGTACATAACATTCAGCATGAGCCAGTAACCAAGCTATTGTACGCCTCACTTTTGGGTTGTCAGTGCCCAAGACTGAAGTTGTAGTGGTACTATATGAATTTCAGAAGGCAGGGCAAAGAGAAATATGGCATAATTGTAGGAAGGGAGAAAGAAAAATGGTTTGTAGAAGAAATGGAACAAGCAACTGGGTGCTGCATAAAAAGAAATAAAAAGAGAAGAAGAAAAATATCTTCACCAGAGAGATGATTCAGGATATCCAAAGAAAGCATAGAAGGGTTAATACTAAAAAGCTGGAGAACTGCGTAAGAAGTTTATGTTTATGTGAAGGAAACAAGAGTAGTAAGGAAAATCAGTGAACGTATATAAAGACTGGTGAATGGAGTCAGATGTGAGGCTATAACAGCTTTTGCAGACATGAGTAAGAGGGAACAGCTAAACTCTGCATATGAATCAGTCTTACTGAAGTGCTTATTCCCAAGTACTATACAGACAGGGGGAGGATGGCATAATGGTTAAGGTGTTTACCTTATAGACAAAATGTGCATGGTTTGATTCTCACATGGGTTAATTGGCTAGGCTGAAAATGGCCACAAGGGTAGTTGGCCTAGTACTAATCTATGATCTTATAAAGAAAAACAAATGCATCTGATATAAAACATTAACCACTGATATACATGTAATTAAGCATAGTTACATGGAAGTTGTGCTAAGCACAAATACTTAGTAAGTGCTCTGCCTAGGCCTTCAATAAAAAAAATGCTTTGGGAAACCCCAAATGTACACAAGCACCATATTGTTATAGACAGAAATGTCCCTTTAGACATGGGGATGCAAGAGAAATGAGAACTGGGAATGCAAAGTCCAAGGCATGAATGGGAAGATACTACAGATTGTAAAGCAGTAGAAGCATTAAAAATACTACCAGTGTTCTTAATCAGAAGGTTGCTAATAAAAGGACAGGGATCTCAGGATTGAAAAAAGTACAGTTTTGTACCTACCATAAATGTAGATGTTCGAAGATCCACATTGCTGCAGTCCTTACACTTGGGTAGTCCGCTGTCCTCGGTCGGCCCGAATATCAAAGTATAAGGCTGACGTCGGTCAAGGCGCATTTGACTGACATCAGGACGTCAGGGTACAAATGCGCATGACTGACGTCATATCCTCAGTCTTTTCTTGCCCCAGATGTCAGAAGACCCTAAAAATAAAGGTCAAAACCAAAAGACAGCAAACAAACAACCAACCACCCTTGCACTAACTATATGTACAATATATACAATATACACAATATGTACAACCCAACCCACACAACCACCTCTAACTGCAGAGGGAAGGAGGGAGGGTAAATTGGACTGCAGCAATGTGGATCTTGAACATCTACATTTATGGTAGGTACAAAACTGTACTATGTTCTTCATCTCACATTGCTGCAGTCCTTACACTTGGGTAGAATCCCAAAGCAGAGGTAAGGGAGGATGGCTAACTACAAGGAAGCAGGAGCTGCCAAAATGCCCTGCAAAACAGCAGTGGCAAAACCAGCCCTGGATTTAGAGTAAAGTGGCAGGTGATAATACCTAGAGAAAGTATGCACTGAACTCCAAGTAGCTGCCTCCAAAATATCCTTGGTTGCCACTCCCTCAAAAATGCTGTTGAAGTGGCAGTAGCCCTAGTGGAATGAGGCCTAATCCCAGCTGGAATCTCCTTGCCATGATGGGAATAACAGAAAGCAATGCAAAACCCAATCCACTTAGAAATAGTTTGTTTTGACACAGGCTTGCCCTGAGAACTCAAAGCAAAAGAAACAAACAACTGCTGAGACTGCCTGAACCCTTTAGTTCTGTCCAAATAATAACGCAACTGCCTGTGTACATCTAAAGTGTGCAAAATCTTTTCCCCTTTATTTTGGGGATTTGCATAAAAAGTAGGCAAATGAATAGTTTGGTTTAAAGCCACACTAGAAACCACCTTAGGCATAAAGGAAGGATTAGTGCGTAATGATACCCTATCCTTATGGAAAATCAAGAAAGGCTCAACCGCCATAAGGGCCTGCAATTCAGAAACCCTTCTTGCAGAGGTAATTGCCAACAAAAAGCAGTCTTCCATGATAAATATTTCAACTCAGAAGTAGCTGCAGGCTCAAAAGGTTGTAGAGTGAGTTTCTCCAACACAAAATTGAGATCCCAAGCAGGAGTAGGAGCTCTTCGTGGGGGTCTTATATTCTTTGCCCCTCTAAGAAATTGCTTGAACAAAGGATGAGAAAACAATGGTGGGACACAATCATAGTGAGCGAAATTGCTGCAGCATGAACCTTAATAGAAGAGAAAGACAAACCTTTGTCCAGTAACTCAGTAAGATATTGAAGAGCCACACTCAAATTAGGCTCAGAAACATCAAAATCTTTGCTGCACTCCAAAATAAAAATCTCTTCCATTTATCTGCGTACACTTTCCTTGTACTAGGCCTTCTAGCTTCCAAAATCACATTCAAAACTTGTTGTGGAAGTTGAGACCCTCTATGGTTCAAAACAGAATATGCCAGGCTGTTAGGTGAAGAGAGTGAAGCTTGACATTCAGCAAATGGCTGTCCTCCTGTGACAACAGGTGTGGAATCGAAGGCAAAGGCCATGGAGGCTTCCGTACCAGACTTCTCAGTAATGGGAACCAGTGCTGTCGAGGCCAATCTGGAGCTATTAAAATCATCCTTGGCTTGTCCTGTCTGACCTTTAGAAGTACCTTTGGGAGGAGAGGTAGAGGAGGAAAGGCATACACATGAAGATTGCTCCAATTGAAAGAAAGAGCATCCACTTTCCAAGCTGTGGGATGAAACCTTTTTGTGCAAAACTTTGGCAGCTGATGGTTTAGTGGAGAAGCGAACAGATCTATGTCTGGAGTTCCCCATGACACTGTCAATTTCTGAAATACATGAGGATCCAATTTCCACTCGTGGGGATCCATAATTCGTCTGCTCAACACATCTGCTAAGGAGTTCTGTGCTCCTGGCAGAAACCTTGCCTGAAGATTGAGCTGTAAACTGAGAGCAGTCTCCCACAAAATCATTGCTTGCCTGCATAGAGGATAAGAATGCGTTCCCCCTTGCTTGTTGATGTACCACATGACAGTTGTGTTGTCTGTTAGAATCAACACCTGCCCTGGAAGAAGTAAATCCTTGAAAGCCACTAATGCAAACTGGACTGCTAACATCTCCTTCAGGTTGATATGTAGATGTTGTAGTCTGGCAGGCCACTTGTCTTGTATCCACTTTCCATTTAGATGAGCTCCCCAAGCTTTGTCTGAGGCATCTGTCGTTAAAATCTGACTCGCCTCTGGCCGGGTCACAGAGAGTCCCTTGTTTAGGTGACATTCCTGAGCCCACCACAAAAATTCCTTTTGAATGCAAGGTATTATTTGAATGACAGTGTCTAGATCCTGGCAGTGCTGTGTCCACACATTTTTGAGATACCATTGCAGCTTCCTCATATGCAGTTTGGCATTGGGAAGCACCAGAATACAAGATGCCATGAACCCTAAGGCTTGAAGGACTGTCCTTGCAGTCAGCCCGGACTGATGAGATAGCTGATGGAAGTAAAGGGATAGACTCTTTTGTTTGTCCGGGGTTAAAAAGGCCATCTGGGATGCTGTATTCAGTCTCACACCCAGAAAGCACATGTCCTGAGAGGGTACTAGACTGGACTTTATTTCGTTCACAGAATACCCCAGGCATCTTAGCACTGCTATCACATATTCCAAATGATGAAGAAGCTCTTCCCTTCCTTGAGCCAGAATCAGGCAGTCGTCCAAATAAGGATAGATCTGTATTCCTTTTAGCCTGAAGAAAGCTATCACTGGAGCCAGAACTTTCGTGAATACTCTGGGCGCAGTAGATAAGCCAAAGGGCAATGCAGAGAACTGAAAGTGAGAAGTCCCAGCTCGAAACGCAGATACTTCCTGCAACTTAGTCTGATAGGAACATGAAGGTAAGCCTCCTTGAGATCCAAAGTTACCATCCAATGATCTTTGCCCAGCAGAGGTAAAAGCTGCTGTAACGTCAACATTTTGAACTTGGGAATGTCCAGATAAGTGTTGAGGGTAGATAAATCCAAAATTGGTCTCCACGTGTTCCCCTTCTTCGGTACTAGGAACAGGCGAGAATAAAATCCTAGGCCCACTTCTGGCATAGGGACCGGCTGTATGGCCCCTATTTGGAGTAACAGAGAAACTTGCTTGTGAGCCTCTATTCTTTGTTGAGGAGGAACGTCTGGCATGCCTTTGAAAGGAGGCAAGGTATGGAAATAAAACCTGTAACCGTGGTGTATGATATCCAATACCCATCTGTCTTGGGTAATTAAACTCCAATTTTCTTTGAAAAGTGCCAACCTTCCTCCCAAAGGTGCTGCCAGACGAGAAGGCTCTGGCAGCTGAAAAGGTAGGTCATTGGGTCTGTTTACGAAAGGACTGACTCCTGCCCTCACCTGAAGACTGTGCAGGAGAACTCCCTGTTCTAGGCCTGAAAGAGCCCTGCGCTCTGCCCCTACCACGTCTAGATCTACCCCTAGACTGGGAATCATAAGAAGGATACGTCCACCCCTTAGTAGGCCAATTTCTACTAAACTTTGGAGGCTGGACCTGCAAAAAATCTTTAACAGTCTGCATAGACTTAGCCTTGTCTTCCATTTTCTTTAAAACTGCCTCAACAGGAGGACCAAACAACACGTCAGATTGTAAAGGAGCATCTAAAATCCTTGTTTTAACATGTTCAGACAAATTTTGATCCCTTAGCCAGGCGTGCCTGCGAAGAACTGACCCAGTGGCAGCCACCCTAGACGAGGCCTGTACAGCATGAAAACCACATTGCAAAGAATGCTTACCCACCTGTTCAGAAACATGTACTAAATCCTGCAACTCTTTACAATCAATACCAACTGCTAGAGCATCAACCTTAGACTTTAATTGTGAAAGGAGATAGTTTTGGTATTTCAACATGTGAAACTGGCAATTCAAAGCCCTCATAGCAAGAGTGGAAGAAGTATAAACTTTCTTTCCCCATCTATCCAAGGCCCTAGCCTCTTTGTCTGCAGGAACCGGATTCTTTACAACAGAAGCCTTAACACCTTTAGGCCCCTGGCTAACAGTTTCTGGGTCTGCCCTAGGACTCTTAAAAAGATACTTATGAGCTTCAGGCACCCTGTAATACCTATCCGGCTTAACAGGAGCAGGAGGCAAAGAATCAGGATTAAGAGAAGCCTCTGAAAAAACATCTTCCACTACATCCAAAACAGGAGGTATAGCCAAAGGCCTATGCTGGGGTAAAAACAAAAATTCCCTAAGCCGTTTCCTGGAATCAGAGAAGTCCTGACCTTCCCACTTAAAATGCTCCCTCATGGAATGAAGAGTTTCGGAAAAAGAAAAATCCTCAGGAGGAGAAGCAGAAGGAGTAGAATCATCCACATCAGAATCAGAATAAGGAGAGTACTCCTGCAAGTCTTCAGCCGAAGACTCTGAAACATCTGAAGCCTGCTCAAAACCCCCCAGCTCAGACTCCATCCTAGGTCTCTTATCAGGAGGGGGCATAGAACCCCTAATCAAAGTAATCAAATCTTCTGCCATTTTAAGCATATGCTTCTTGGGCACAGTTCCTGAAGAGCTAGGGGTAACACCAACTGAAGTCAAACCTGGCCTGCCCCTGGGAGAAGCCTTTGAAACAGAAGGAGAGGGCCTAGCCACCCTGGGAAGGGAGGGGAGAATAGTAACCTGAGAAGCCCCCTCAGCCTGACTTGCCTCCTGAGAGGCCACATCTTGCAATAATAAAGTCTCACCCTGGGAACACAAAGAAACCTCCGGTGGAACCACCGGCTCCACCGACACCTCTAAAGAACCGGCGTCCGGTACGGACGGTTCTTCTAGCCTAGGCTTAACTGCTTTGTCCTTGCGCTTCTTCGAAGAAGCGGGCGTCGGAGCATCCGACGGCATTTTATAATTGCACCGCTTCCCAAAGACTAACCTTGCACAATCCAACCTTCTCTTTATAGTGCGTTTATTAAGTCTAGCACAAGAGCGACAGCCAACAACGTCGTGCTCAGGCCCTAAGCAAGGAATACACAAAGTATGATAATCTCTATGCGGTATCTGTTTCCCACAAGAAATGCAATTATTGACTTTTTCTGACATCCGGTAAATGACTGAGGCAAGAAAAAACTAAAATATTCCCCAACAGGGTACTTAGCCAACTTTGAACTCGGTCTGAAACTTCGAAATCGAAAAATCTCAGAACGCCAACCGGCACTTGCAATGCTGCTTCTGCATCGGACCATGCGGCAAAAAAGACTGAGGATATGACGTAGGTCATGCGCATTTGTACCCTGACGTCCTGATGTCAGTCAAATGCGCCTTGACCGACGTCAGCCTTATACTTTGATATTCGGGCCGACCGAGGACAGCGGACTACCCAAGTGTAAGGACTGCAGCAATGTGAGATGAAGAACATCAGCTAGGGTAGTGTAGTGGAAAAAAACTGGCTTGCACAGCAAGATGTGAGATTACAAGTTGATGAGTTTAACCACTGTCTGAATGAAAATTATTGAAAAAGTTCAACAATAATTGGCCTGAACAGCTCCTGAAGGATAATGATCCGAAAGACTCCAACCAGGATGGTCCCACAGAGGGGAGGTCTTGCAGGGTCTATATCATGAGACTTGACATCTTAAAATGTCGACTCTCATTTGTTCGACATGAAAATGTCGAACTATAAGTTTCCCGAATGACCGTTCTGTTACACCTACCCTTTCTCTGACTGTACTGCGGTCTCGGAGTTATAATATTTAGTTAGGGGGGGGTGGGAGGCACAGCCTCCCATGTTGGGGAGTGTGGGTAGTGAAGCCCCCCCACTTAAATATGTATGTTTTTGTGTGGCTTGGTGTTTGGCCAACCAATTTCTTTCCATTGGAAAGAAATCAGTGATTTGGCCATTCGGGAAAGTTGGTGTTCGACATTTTCATATCGAACAACTGAGAGTTGACGTTTTAAGATATCACTCTCATGATATAGACCTGGTCTTGCCAGTATTCTGACTCAATATTATAAATGGGTCATAATCAAGATGGCAAGTACTAATCCAACAAATGGAGTTTTCATGGAGTTTGGCAAGATGTCTCTAACACTATTCTAAGAGAAGGCTGGTAGGAAAAGCTTGGGACAATGAGGTAGGCCCAAAGGTACCAGAAAACATGGAATGATGGATAAGGGGTAGACAGTAACATCTGTAGGGAATATTTTCTGCAAGGGAAGTAACCAGTGATGTTCTGCAATGGTCAGTGTTGGGATATAGTTTATTCTGTTTGGGGTATTTTATTTAACATTATGATCTACCACTCATGCAGTAACAAAGTCTACCTGCAGAATATGTGAAGCATGTCTTTATGAAAAAGGAGGAGTCAGAGCACGTGGACAACTTGAGCAGGCTCAATGTACTGTTAGAAGGTAGCATCTGATATTCAGTGAAATAAAATGTAAGATCACACATGTTATCAAAAACAGCCTGAGGAAGAATTTATTTCCAGGGGAAGGAAAAGTGAAGATGGAAAAGTACCTAGGTATAATAATTACAAAACAATAACATAAAATCAAATAATAATAACCTCTCCACTGAAAGATGAACAGGACCCTAAAGACCAAAGTTTGTGCTATTACATGTGCTGGATTAACACGCTCATAACGGAGTCGATCTGAAAAATTTTTTAGTAAGAATTGTATTTCAAAACGTATTAATTATACATTGCACTGCCAACGGCCAGTGCAGCACATTTCTTTGAGAGATGTGAACTGCTACTGAAATGCTATTGATAGTGTATTGAGGATTTCTACAACTTTCCTCAAGTTCTGCAAATGCTACATACAGAGTCACCACACTCATCATTGGGTGGGTGGTTGAAGTTACTGAATAATATAGTGTTCATTAGATGTGCATTAATGCAAACTGTAATTCTTTAGGCCCTGATTAATGACATAAAATAATAACATGACTGCAATATCATTTAAGTAGTAGCAATGCAAACTACACATATTACAATGTGAACATTAATGACAATAATTCAGTGCACCTTAGACTGGACACTTGAAAGTTATTTGTAGCCAAATCATCACCTGCATGACTCTGTCCTTCCTGAAACTTTCTTTTTCTTCTGTTTTTGTCATATCTCTGCAGCTCCTGTGAAAATGGAATATAACCTGGCCCATGTTCTGAGGACAGTTGACCACCTGGTCTCACAACTCATCTAATTACTTAAAAAAAAGAAATAATATATACATATATGAAATAAAAATAAATAGATCAGTCAAGCAGAAGGAAATGGAGTATGTCAGTACTGAATACTTTGGAAGTGAAAAGAGACCTGACCCTGATGTAGTGCTTTTCACTTCTTACTGTTACACCACTTAAATGGAGATGGTTTATGTCATTTCACTGCAGAAATGAACACAGTTATTTAGCCATACTACAGTAAATGCAGTAATACCAATGAAAACAGACTAGAATCCCAACCAGTGTTTATCAGTATGTACTCATTACGTTGTTAATTACAAGATATATAATTGGTTACTGACAGATGTTAAACCTCTCATTTTAGTCTGACTGAAATAAAGGCATTTGGTCTTTAATATTTATGACTCCTTTTGTTGGACCCCTCTGTTTTTTTAAATTTCTTTCCTGTTTATGTTCTGTTTTATGAAGATCCAGAAATGCTTGTAGCACACACATCTACACTTGTTTCTTGTCAGTTAATGCTAAACAAAATATGCAAATATGCACTAGATGTAATGTTGCACAGCTCAGAAGTTCTAAAATTAGTTCTGCTTCTTCGCACTTTTCTCACTGAAATATGGGCATAGTGCCAACATTTCCTTTTTTGCATCTGTGAATTGTGGAACTAAGAATAACACCCTGTAAGTACTTCTATTCTGTCTTTCCCTTCTACAGCAGAAAGTAAAAGTGTTAAATACCTTCAAGTCTCACCCCAGTGATATTCAGTAGTGTAACATGCTGCACCTTTTCAGGCTCCTAGGTTAATCTACTCACAGTGAGAAATAGATAAAATTTCTGTATCCGTGGTTTCCTATTTTTTATCAGCTTTTCATGCAGCAAGAGATCTCCAGGAGTTACAGTTGGAGCATATGTCACTATGAATTATATTTTTGTACATCCACAAACATAAATTCTTGAAAGCAAATACGTATTTTCAGTTTGACTTGCATATTTCTTCACTTCTGGCAAACAGTTTCAAGTTCTAATACCACGTAATAACAAGATGGCTAATAAATAAAATACTGACAATGAGAATATGGTCTACTCTTACTGAGGTGTGTCCTAAAATTGAAATAAATAAACTGTGTACCATACATAGCACATGCAGATCACCATAGCTAGCTCGTGATTATTATATGCGTTATTCTACAGCCTAAGTAACAGAGTGTTTCAATTGTCTTAGTGATGAATCTCTGCTGATTATTTAACTGAATCACGTGTTATCAGGAGCCTGCAGAAGGAAACATCATACTGTGACTGGCCAGACAAGTGAGTTGTAAAGCAAATGAGAACTGCAATGCACAACTGTTTAACATTCTTAAGTATAGTCAGTACAGTGTGATTCTGTTTTTTATATACTAAGTCCAAGGCTAATGCATCCTAGAGAATTCCCTTTTTTCTGATGTACAGCATATCTTGAGTTAGTACATATAAGTAGTAAGGGCGAGAGAGCATTGCTCTCATGTTGGACAGTGAAGGATGCAAACCCCATTCAAAAAACACTTATGCTGTTCAGTCAGTTTCAATTTTCACTGTTTTCTGGTTAATCACAAGTAATTATTTGCAGTTTTGACCATCAAACATTTATTCGGTACTTTAATCATTCAGACAGAGCACTGATGTCCACAGAGCTACATGCAAAGTTATGCTTTAGGCCTTTCTTACTATTTTGGCAATGTGTACTCAAAGGAGAGATCTTCATCTATAATTATACTGAGAGCCTTTAATACAATGTCTGTCTTAAGTGACAGTCTGCATTGCTGTAAAAGCAAAAGTCACTTGCTTGCCAAAACTAAGAGTTTGACATTTAGTTTTACTTACTCCCAAGTCATTATCTTTTGAACAGATGCAGGCTGTGTCCATGCCTGAGTGGAGACTAAACTCATCTAAAGAGAGGGGGAAAGGCAATTATTTCTAGTCTGCAGGGCAGAAGAAAGGCTAAAAACAGTGTCCTGAATATGAAGCCCCAAGGTGTTTCACTGGTCACGTTAACTGGAGCAGAGAGCTCATCACTCACCCTTACCATCTGAATCCTATTTGGTAGCTACTGCTCAGTCTAGCAAATGACATAAATATTAAACCCATGCTTATATTGGTTTATAATCCTTGTGCGTAGGGTACTATCAAATGCCTTGACAAGATCTAGGTATGGTATGCGAAAAGAAAAATTCCTTAACCATGGCTATCATGACCCATCAGAAAAGGTAGCCAACTTCAACAAGCACGACCTATCTTTCACAAACCCATACTGATTCATGCACAGAAGAAGAAGTAAAGTCACCAGTATCCCTCTGAGTAACTTCATAATGATCCTCTCCATAACTTTGCAGAGGACAATGATGAGGTTAATGTGTATACAATATCCAGAATCAGCTGTAGTTCCAACCTTGTGAATAGGAACCACCATGGCTGGCTGCCATATCCTGAAAAAGTGTCCACAGATATACTTTTGCTTAACAGGATGTGAAAGGGCCACTAAGATATGTTTAATGACACAAATAAAACCACTGGAGATGTGATCACTGTACAGAAACAGATCCGCTGAATACGCTACAGCAGAATGATGTTCAGCCTGTGACATTTATCTGATGCTGCTGCTGTTACTGTCAACAGTTTGATGGCACTCGGGATGGGGTATATGTGAATAACTGCTCCTCAGTGGCATCATTTTTTTTTTATCTGGACAGCATCCACATTCATGTTTTTCTTTTTCTTTTTCAGAAATTCCATAGGGTCTGTCCTAGGGCCCTCATCTTTTTTCTATAAAAGAACCCTGGTTATTGAACCAGCTCAGTGGTACAGAGATAGGACATCTATCTGCTCTGCTGCCAACCCAAGTTTGGGAATGGACTCCTGCTGCAAAGAACAGCCACGGTAATTAAGATGAAGCTGTCAATGGCCAGTTCTTATATCCTGGGGAGGATGGGGAGGGAAAACATGATGCCTGTGAGACCAGTGGTGGAGGCTAGGTGCCTTGCAGGACATCTCAGATTTAACAGACACCAATCTGGCTAACAACAGGAAAAACAATGCTCCTACTTACGAGTGAACCTGGAAGCTACCCTAAAAATTATAGACCAATAACTTGTCTTCCAATGACGTAAAACTATACACTGGAATTGATGCTGACAGAGTTTATAGTCATTTAGAGGAAAACTCAATTATGGCAATAGAACAAAAGGGAAATAAAAGAAAGCCATAGCACAGGATCATTTGTTATTAAATAAAGTCATAGTGGAGAACTGTGAAAAGGGGAGGAATCTAAGTTTGGCATGGACTGACTATAAAAAAGCACATTCATGTATAAAAAAAGAGTGCTTCAAATATATAAGATGCACCCTACACTGATCGACTACATTACAGTGACCATGAAACAGTGTCAGACCACTTTGCAATTAAGCCATGATAAAGTACAAATTATTATCCCAGGGATAAAAATTCAGAGGGGGAAATTCCAGGGTGACTCTTTGTCACTGTTGCTATTCTGTCGTGCCCTTAACCCATTAAGCTGCCTACTTAACAGCTTAGGCCATGGCTATAATGTGGCTCATAGAAATGTAAAGACTTCTCATCTTCTCTTTGTCAATTGATTTAAAATCATATAGCTCATCAGGTGAGGAACTGAAATCACAACTGTAAGTTGTCAAAACTATTTCAGATGATATAAGAATGCCATTTGTTCTTGATAAATTGCAAAAGCAACCTTTAAATCAGGAAAACTACAGCACCAAGAAAACATTGGTTTAGGACAAGAATGTGATACAAAAGAATTTCAGCAACAGGGAGTGTATAAATATTTGGGAATTGATAAAGGGTCAACAATAAAGCATGAACAAATGCAAATGAAACTTAGTAAGGAATACTTTGGAAGACTTAATTTAATCCTGAAAACAGTGTTGGCATATAAGAACAAAATTCAAGCTATAAACCAATTTGCTCTTCCTGTACTAACTTACAGTTTTGGAGTGATTGATTGACCCCAAAACGTGTTGGATATATTAGACAGGAAAACAAGAACGATGCTTCATGCTCACAAAATGAGTTATAAAAAATCAATGCATACCAAGATTATATATTCCCCATTCCAAAAGAGAGATGGGCCCTCCTTGAAACTGATTACATGTACAGATCTGCAATCGTGGAACTGCACACATATCTGAAGACCTCACAAAACCCGAATGTAGTGAAAGTTTTGAAACATGAGGAAATAAATCTAAAATGACTTCTCTGCTTAGTGTAGCAGAAACACTGGTGTCAAGCAATAATGGAAATCAAACCAGAAGTAGATAAAAATCAGGCAGCAACTGAATGTGCCAAAAAAAACAAAAGAAAAAATATAAGGTGAAGGACCAAATGAGAAGGCAAGAAATGTGAAAAATACATAAATATAGTTGCAAATATAGAAAACTTCTGGAAGAACTTCATGTTGATTAGGATCGAATGCAGGAATGGTTAAGGAGAAACAAATTTAAACCAAAAGATGAAAGGTTAATATTGGTGGCCCAAGATAGTGGGCTATGTACACATTGGTTTACAAAGTCCATTGAAGATGTGTACGAAACAGACAGATGTAGGTTTTGTAAAACGGAACTGGAAACAGTTGCACACCTCGTTGCTGGTTATGACATACTAATGGCAGAAGGACTGTATATTAAAAGCCATAACAATGTGGCAAGACTGTTGCACTGTGGACTTTGCAAACATTATGGTATTGAAGTGGCTGAAAAACACTGGAAACTTGAGCCACAAAGCATCATAGAAAATGATGAAGTCTACATCACATAGGATCACCCATTACCAACAGTTCAGTATTTAGATGCTAGAAAACCAGATATAGGGGTCCATGAAAAGAAGACAAAATTAGCATTGATCACTGAAATTGCCACACTCAGTGAGTACACTGTCTTGCATAAAGGCAGACACAAAGTCATAAAATATCAGGATTTGCACGCAGAAACAAGAGCAATGTGGAAGAAAGATAGCCAAACAGTTCCAATAGTAGTAGGAGCAACGGGTCTTATAAAATATGTTACAAATACATGTAACCCCATATGGATTGCTGAAGGAGTCATTACTGGGCACATTGCAGGTGCTGCGAAGAGCACTTCTGGCTGACATCAAAGATTGAAACAATACTAATTTCATGAACTTAAATCTTATTTTGACTTAGGAATGGGGGTCCATTCCCATCATGGTATAAGAAACCCAAAAGGCTTGGAGAAATTAAAAAAGGGGTGGAAATGATATCATAGGTTCGTAGGTTGTTACTAGACTAATGACCACTAGGGCCTTTTTAAGCCTAAACATGCACCCCAACCTAATTTTGTTCCCTGAGTACCTTGGGTATCGATTAGGACAGGGTGTATGTTAGTAAGGAGGTAGCTAAGAGACTTGTGGGGGATGTTAATTGGAGGAACATTATACTTACTGCCAGCCTCTGTCCATCAGAGACATGGGAGCCATTCCCGGGTGAATTTACAATTTCCCATCCAATGGTTAAGGTTTTGTTTGAACAGCATCATGGACAAACTCTGCTTCACATGGATAGGGAGTTATTCTAGAATGCGGGGATCCTTTGAGTCACATATCTGTCCCTCCAGCATGTTCTATTCATGTCAGAAATGAAGTTCAAATCCTTGGATCTAGTGTTTCTAGTGCTGTGTGCTTTGTGGATGTGCAAAAAGATCCATCAGGGCTAGATCTGAAGATGCCTTATAAGCCAGGAATAGATCACCTCTCAGGAGTCTGCAGAATACTGAGTACAGAGACAGGGCCTTTAGGCAATCTGTGTAGGACAGGGTATTCATAGCATAACTGCAAAGCTAAGGTAAAGTCCCTGCCTGCTACAGAAACATTTTGTAAAGTCAAGAAACCAGTATGAAGTGAAATAAACTCAGAAAAATAAAGCTAACTGGAATATACAGCTAACATGTAATCTAACACCTTTTTGCTGCTATATGTGTTATCTATCACATTGTACAAGCCTATGTTATGACCCTCTGAAGGTTTTTTTTTTCTTTTGTAAATGCACAGAATAAGGATAATTGATCTTATGATCATAGATCCAATACATGTTTGTGATAATTTTAATGTATTTCCAGGTATTCTTGAAAACTTTTAGATTTCTGGATCTGTGAAGCCTGGCAAGGTCTATACTTAATGTCAGTTAAATATCCAAAATCCACAGCGGATTAACGGTAGATAACATATACAATGAAGGGTAATAATGGAGAACAATGGAGTAAGCGTAACTAGCATTCAAATTCATAGACATGAGTCACTCTCAGTCCAGTGTTCTCCATCGCCCGTTTGTTAGACTATTCAGGAGGCAACCAGGGATATTGTTGGGGCACATTCAGATAATGTTTTTAGTCTTAGCGAGTGCTGACAGAACCTGATTCCTGCTAATAGGTGAGGGGAGTATGGTAGTAGGGATTCCACAAGTGATAGCCCAGGGAGGGGCAGAGTGGGGGATGAATTTTGAGTTGAATTTATCGGCAAGTAGATTTGTTGTGCCTCCCTGATCAGTGAAGGTGGTGCTGTTAACCACCAGTTCAGCACACTTCTGTATGTTACCTTTAAAGTTCCAGACATAGCAGAAGAACACCTTGTGATTGTCCTTCACCTGACAGGCTATCCTGATGTCATAGCTGTCCTTGTTAGACTTAATTCGTCTTCTTAGTTTCTTGTTTAGTCAAATAAGAGAGGTCTTTTCTTTATGGAAGTTGGTCTTTCTGGTTTTGGCCACAACTTTTTTTCTTTTGTTATATACCCTGTTGAAGTGAGGATTCCACTAGTGGGTTTGTTTTTGGTGTTTATCTTGGACTTACTTCTGGTAGGTCTACCTCTATGCAACCATTTACAAGTTTGTACAGGGCTTCTGTGAATAATTCTGTATAGGTAGCTGTGGTCTCAGGTTAAGGGGAGCCTTGAATTTTGACAAAATGTCACTTAATAGAATGCAGTTTGCCTTAGAATAGTTCCTAACTATTAGTTTTGGTTGGATTTTCCAAGTTGAGTTTTATTTCAAAGGAGGCAGCTATGTGATTTGACCTCACAAGTGAGGCCATGACATGGAGGGGGGCATATCTCTACCTTGTTGGTGAGTACTAGATCCAGTATATTTGATCTTCTGGTTGGAGCGCACACTATCTGGTCTCAGGTGTATGTGTTAATAAAGTCCAGGAAGCATTGTGCCTTTGAGTTTGAGGGAGTGTATGCTTCCCAGTCTATGGACGGGCAGTTAAAGTATCCCATGATTAGGGTATTTGGTTTTCTGGTGAGTGTCTCTAATAGGTCTTGGTAAGAGTTGTGAGACTCTTACGGCATAGATACTGACCTACAGCTAGCAAGGATATAGTAATGGACTTTATCTAAGGTGATCTGCACATGGATGAACTCCATGGCATTATCCTGTCTAACCAACTTGGTTGTATATTTGTTGCTAATGTAAATAGAGACACATCCACATTTAGTCCGTCTGTGCTGTTGTTGGTCTAAATGTGTGGAACTCACTGTAACCTTGCAAGGCTGAGGTACTTTCTAAGGCTTTAAACAAAGTCTTGGTAATGGCACAGATATCTATATTCTGCGTAGTGAAGAAGGTTTACAGTGTGTGGCGTTTTTTGTTTAGGCTCCTAGCATTCTGCAGTGACACCTTAAGGTTGCTTTCAGTCTTTTTTTGCTACATTGGTAGTTTTGTTATTTTACCATTGCCTAAAAATGGTTCTAAGGGGGTGGATAAAGTTTTAGTCAATATCTGGGAGCCTAGGTAGGACAGATGCAGACCATCCTTGGCAAAGCAACACAGTCTGTTAAGCATGTCCTCTCATGTTGACAGATATTTCACTTCCCTGGAGTGACACCAGAAACTAAGGCAATTATTGAAATCAGTCATTTTGTGCACATACTGTGGCATCATCCTCGGTGAAGTTAGAATGCTGCTCATTGCAAGGGTCATACCTGTCTTTGACACATGCACAGAGAGATCCATAATGTCTCTTTTTCATATAGTCCAATGAGGTACATCTCAGGTCATTTACACCCGCACGGACTATGACAGAATCATGACATCACTGCACAAGCTGCCTTCACAGCTACAGAAATTGATTGGCAACCACAAGGACTTTGGCTCCCATGCTCCATGCTCAACACTCCCCATCAGATCCCTTCCAATCCAGGCCTAAACCATGAGTATTGCTGAAGTCAACTTGTCAAGGATTTGTGGGCCCATTCCACAAATGGTCCCATCTTAGGGACCCAACAAGCAGCAACTGTTTGATTCTGGAAAGGGCAAGCATAGAAGCCAGGGGGAACAACCAGGGAAGTTGTGTGGTCATGGAAGGAGTTAAAAAAAATGAATTCAACTTATTGGATCTTGTCAGATGCAACAAAACGTACATATACAGGTGAATAGAATACTGTATTACAGTGGTTGCAAGAATGATTTGTGTTACCATTTTGCATTCAGAAAGTAAGAACTCTAATTAATGCAGCACAGATTAAAGCATTGTAAATTAGTCTGAGTGTCATAATGTGTCTTCAAAAATAAAGTCACAATATACACATTTATTTTGTAACAGAGAAACTGGTATCCATTTTGCCTTAGAGTGGACCTGGGTTTTTGTTTATTTTTTCATTTCATACTGACTATGGCTGGGATTTAAGATAAAAGTTATTTATGGCACAGCACACCACAGACTGTGCATTCAGGGTTCCCTAGGGACCTAATCACATTGTGCTAGCCGGTAATGTCATGAATAAATTAAGTGTCTCCATGGTACTGCTCCAGTAATCAGAATGAGAAGCAAGATTACACAGAGCAGTGCCACAGAAGCAGTACATTCTTACTAGTGTAATGCTCAATAATACTAATGGAGTCCTTGTTGTGTGTATATATGCAAACTAAAACATAAATACATATATGTGTACATATAAATGTATGTGTGTGTGTGTGTTAATGTTTGTGCATATACATGTATACCTTTGTATGCATGTATGTATGCCTTTACATACTGTAGACAAAGGGTGGAAGCAGTAGTAGTGCTTATTGTCTAGAGTCCTGACCTTAATTACTAAAAGTACTGCTTTGTGTCCATTTAATTCCAGTTCCACTATCCCATCCCTCTTCTCATAGTACAGTCCATTGTCAGTGGTATGTGAGTCACTTTGGTATTTCATGGTTTTACCTGGTAGCCAGAGTACTTTACAGATATGCTGTAGATTTGACTAGTATTATGCCATTTAAATACAAGTGGGTAATCAAGTTGTCACATTCCTGGAGTAACCTTGCAGTACACAAGATATATCAAGATGTCATGCTCCTCAAGGATGGGGTCAGATGCTGAAACCCTTTCCCTGTAAAATACTGCATGAACAAAAATTGCATGGCATATTCAGAAAGGGAGTATTAAGCTGGGTAATTAATCATGTTCATACTGACAACTCAAAATCTCTGCTGTACAGCTCACCCTTTGACCATGCAGCTCCTCCCCTGCAAGAAGTAGGACTATCTAAGGTATGACACAGCATAAGGCTTTTTGGCATTCTCCTCTGCCACACCTTTCCTATATACTGCAGATTGGTGTAACTCTTTTCTGTGCTATGAAATACTACTGGTGGAGCGACAGTTATAAATCTCACTTGTCCTTCCACCAAAGTATAGAATAGCATAAACCAAAGTAAGAGGTGTAGCCAGATTTGTGCCAACTGCCAAGCATGAAAACTCCACAAATCCCGCTATCTTTCTATAAGATGATACATAATCAGTTAACCTCTTTATTTAGAAATACAAATGTATTCACTATGAAGAGCAATGAGTTTCCTTGCTTATAACATGATCAGATACACAACATGTAATCATTCTGTCATATTAAAACTAAATATAGGCCTGGCTACATGACATAGAAGAATGGCTTGGGCAGGTGACCAGGTGACCCATGCTTCTTTAGCAGCATTAGTGTCCTGGCAGGGGTAAGATGACCTTGACAGACTGATGCTAACTCATTCATACTGGGAGGGTGGGAAACTGCTTGGCCAGTAGCAGTGGTAATGCCTAGCGGTGGCTGACTGTATCACTTGCCGGCAGAGGCCATGTGGACTTGTTCTACATCAAGGAGGAACTTTCCTGGTGAGCAGAGGAAACAGAAGAGGAATGTGAGTAGTGTGTGTGTGTGTGTGTGTGTGTGTGTGTGTGTGTGTATGTGTGTGTGTGTGTGTGTGTGTGTGTGTGTGTGTGTGTTTCAGCATGCATGCCTTGTCTCCGCAACCGGCAGCCACAGTGAGTCTGAGAGCAGCCTGAGGAGAGAAGGAAGGGCAGAATGCTCCACGGAACTTGCAACTGACCCAGCCCCTACAACCCAAATCTCTCAAATGAGGGGAATGAATGGCCAGAGAAAGCTTCTCTGGCAGAAACATGTGAGCCATAAGGCTCTTGCGTAGCCCAAGGATGCTTAGCTTTCACCCTTTCAAAATGAGTGTGCTGAATGGCTGCAGGTAGCAGAACTATTGGGCAGCAGTACTATAGAGGTGGTGGATACTGGAGATGGATTATGCTATTATCATGGATCTGATGAGAAGAGATCGACCTGCTGTAATTATAAGAACTTACACTGCAGGTGTTAAGACTACTTGGTAGATAAAATTCTTTCATGCTTTTTAATACTTCCCCTTCTCATTTCATGCTTTTTAATACTTCCTCTTCTCATTTCATGCTTTTTCATACTTCCCCTTCTCATCATTCATCAAGCAGCCTTTTCTCTCCAGTTCTTCATTCATACAAAAGCTTCAGTAGCTTCTGAAGAGGTAAGCTGGACAGGTGTTACAGAAGGTGGGGCAGATGATGGAAGAACTCTGAGGAATAGTTGATGTCAGATGGCTGTGGTAGGAACAATAAAGCTAAAAAACATTTCAGCAGTAGAAAAAAAAACACAGTCCAACAGCCACAAACTGCTCTGTAACTTTTGAAGAGAATCTGGTGATTACAGTATTTATATGTATGCTTTTCTCCCCTTCTTTTTCATTTCTTTCCTACACTGTATAGATGGAACTCACCAATGTTTCTTATTCCTGTTTGTGGCAAATTGTTCTTTATTTGCCTTTTTGCTGGCTCTATACCTGCTAACTCTGTCTCTTGGGAACTGCTGAAATATCAGTTGCAAACTCATCCCAGCCTATAATTTTCAGAGAAATGTTTCACACTCAAGGTTTACTCTTGTTATTCTGATTGTGCAACCTGGAGTATAATCATTTAAGTTGGAGCAATGGGGAGCACAGCACCCACAACACATTCAAGGCCAGCTTTCTTATTTTTTTTTAGGGGGTAAAGGGCCATTTTGACAATTACAGGGTCAATGAGTTAGCACTTGATCATTCACTATGAAACCCATTTCTCAAGATGTCCATGTTTTTAGACTCAAAATGTGCCTGTGGTAAGGCATTCTGCCTGCTGATGGGCACGTTAAGTGCTTATACTGTCTTTGCACATGACATAACACCAGTCAGTGTTCATGTTAATGATGGTACTAAAATTAGGTGCTAAAACGCACTGGACAACATTCTGTTTTCTCAGAAGCTTTCTGCCATACAAAATTATGTCATTTTCTAGTCGACATCTTGTCTTTTGCCTCATCATTTAGAAAAACATTTTAAAAGAAGTCCAAGAAGTCTCACTTTATTCTTAAAAAAATGATATAGTTTCAAAGACAATGTTTTGTGCCTTGTCAGCCACTTCCTGTATGGTGGCAGAGGAACCTTCTTTTTTACCTGGGTGTCTCTGTCCTAAACTGGTACTCAGTGATGGTGAATATTTGTCTGGGGATTCAGTTAAACTCTGCTCAGGGTGGCTGAATTTGCTCTCTCCTCTTCTGACTGTTCATGCTTCCACTCTTTATTCTTCCAGGTCTGTCAGCTTAGTTCCTTTGAAGTACAGACTATAAGCAGCTAGCACACAACGAGATGCAGATTTGACACCCAACATTCAAACATTTCACCCACTGTCCCCACAGTACCAGGGTGCTAGGAGTCTTCAAACATATTTTAAACGGGTGCTTTCTCCCCTGGTGCTGCCTGTACTGCTAGGTTTTACAGAACAGGTTCCATTGGCTCAGTTGTCAGTGGTGAAGTGCTGGCCCTTCCAACACTGGCCTTCTCCAAGGTCACTGCCCAGATGTTTCCTCTGGTGCCCTATTAGCAATCATTTTCTCAATGTCTGCAATCTTTGTAATGACATACTCAGTCCCTACATTTCCAGCGTTAATGGCTCTAACATCAGGCTTGTCAGCATTGATTCTTCCACTAACAACATTTAAATATTACTAAAAATTGCTCAATATTTTATGCATTATTATCCTATATGCTGTTTATATCTTGTGGCTTTAAGAGGTATATTGTGTTTAATTAGTAATCACGTCTTTAAGTAGCAATGTTATTTAAGTGAATTAAAATTGAGAGTGCAATATGCTGATGAAGTTCTTGGGAAAAAAACTGGCCGAAAGGACTTAACATTTTTGTTTAGTAAATGAGTTTAAGTCCATTCATGGAAGTGTTTGTATCATTTTCTTAATGATTTTCCAGTTCCCTGCTGTTGCTTTTCTTTTTGACTCACTGTCAAAATTCAGCAAATTCCATTTCTGCAAAAGGGTACTACTGAAAACTATTTCTGATGAATCAAAACTAAAGCTTTTTGTTCAGGTCCAAACCCCCCTTGGACCCCTCATGTTGAGGGAGACCTCAACCTCTATATTTATAATTACTAACTCCATGGTTGCATGGTAGGGAAAGGGCAAAGTTAATTTCACTGAAAGTGTTTTTTAGAGGATCCACTTTATTGGAACAAAACTCTGAAACAGCAGTTCTCCAGCTGTCACATTCTCAATTATATGCAGCTAAAGTGGTGAGGTCAAAGTCAGCAATGAGCTAAAATCAAATCCCTACTGGCACTGCTTCAATAGCAGTCTTTGCTGTATGTTGCAACTAAACACCTTGCTGTTATTATACGAAAGTTGTGTACTGAAATCTTGACTGTTGACTGAGACACAATCTTTTTATATGCATAGTTACAAATTCAGGGATTGATAGGTCTTCACCATCACAGTGTGCCATTTTTTGTTTAACCCAGTTTCTATTGGGCAATGGTATACATACATTCTACTCAGGAAGCAGAACATAGAACTGATCTAGGATACATCTTTATTAAATTGCCACAGCATAAGAAGTAAAACTCACATATTTTTGTCATCAAAAGGAGGATTTTTAGTTGCATCCATCATAACTCTCAAGACATCTAAAGTCACCAAAGTTGGCAGTGAACTAGAATGGAATCTCTAAGGGTAAAACAGTAATCTTAGATGCATTTTGTAGCTGAGTATCTTGCTACCACTTGAAAGTTTCAAAATGAAATCTCAATAGGGAAAAAAACAGCCTTGTTTGTAAAAGTAACAAATGTGGGGCTGCACAATAATTATGCAATGCGTTCATTTTCCTGGGGGGGACCATATTTATCCTTTGCATGGATGTAGAATACAATACAGGATTAGTAAGACTGGTATACATATCTATACAGTTGTCATGATATAAGATGTAAAAATCATATATTTCAACAGAAAGGTATATTTTTCCAGGTTGCAAAATGTGAAGGCTCAAATGTCATAGTTTGAAGTAGCTAAAGTGGTAAGATCAAATTCAGCAATGAGCTGCACTGAAGTCTCACATCAGCAATAGGCGCATTTTGCTGCTGTTTATACTTTTGTTAGTGCCTGAAAGTTTCATAATGAAGTACTGAAAAAGGTCTAACATATGGCTTTTTAGATAGATACCAAATGCAGGGGGTTGCATGCCTTCACTGTCACAGTCTAACATTCTACACTGTACTTCATTTAAACATGGTTTTGTCATAACTTTTGTTACAGTAAAAAGGACAGCACTGGTCTAGCATACATCTATATTGAATAAAAAGTATGAAACATCCACTGGAACAAGCCACGGCTGGTTAGAAAAATCTCCTCGATGTTTAAATATGAATCTTCTGGTGCGAACACAATTCTGCTAGTCACACCGTTGAATCAAGCAAATACTTTTATTGACAAAATTGGTTAGCACTTTCACCGATAAGGCTTCATCAGGCCAAACGAATACAAGTCTATATATAAACCTAGTCTCACTTAAATAGGTCTCCTCATGAATAATTCATTAATTCAATAAAAATATTCATGCTGACATCATTTGCTGGCTTGTAGACATAAAAATATATAAAACTATTCTACTTCATAAAAACAATCCATAAAAAATCGTTTGCCATTTGTCAGATATACTATCAATATATCTAACTGTCATAAATAATGCATTGCATATAAGTGCAGAGTGTATACAAGTTATACATAGATAAATAAATAAATGAATAAATAAATACATATGAATAAATGTGCAAGTAAACACTAAAATGAATAAATACCAAAACACACCAATATAGAGATACAAAACATGTAATAACTGCCCATATATGTGAAATATATATTGAAGCTATTTATATGTGTATATAAAGAAGAGTGTATTATTCAATTGATTTCACTCTTCTGCTTTGTAGAACGGGTTTAAGGGGTACCTTATCATTGAGTCCCGGTCTCTTGACTGCTCTAAGCTTTATAATCCATCTCAACTCACATCCTTCGGTGAAGTTTCTAACATCCCCTCCTCATTGACTAGGAGTGATAACTTGTAATACAGAGAACTTGAAGGAATGTAGTGGACCTGTTTCTAATACATGTCTGGCTAATGCATTATGTTCAGATTTAATGCGTATATGGTACGAATGTCCCCTCATCCTCTCTCTCAATTTCCTGTTAGTTTTACCAATATAAAATGCACTGCAGAGTGTGCACCTAGCAAGGTAGACTACATGCTCTGTCTGACAATCTGCATTCATATAAAAATTGTATTCTTGCAGTGTAACTGGATGTATAAAAGAAGTTCTAATATCTATGTAATTACAAAAGTTGCATTTATTGCAGGGTTTCGTCCCAGATACATTATTGTCATTGTTTTCTTTCATGCTCCTTGGGTGACACAAGAGCTGTTTCAAATTCTTTCTATTTTTAAAGAGAAAATTTGGTCGTTCACCTACTATTTGTTTGATGTCTTCATCTAGGGTTAAAATATCCCAATGTTTCTATACTATATTTCTCAAATTATCGGTGTCTAAGGTATAAAACATAGGTATTTTCAAATGGTCACCTATTTTCTCTTTCTGCTCTTCACTCAATTGGATACTTGCATTGGAAAAGTATGGACAAGCTCTGGTTGCCCTTAATAAACTGGCTTCTTCGAGGGCAATATTAACTTCACTCAGTTTGTAATTTCTGTCTAAAAAGTCTTGCCTTTAGGTCATGTAGCTCTTGTTCATACCCCTCCTGTGTTGGGTTTAACCTAGATGCTCCATGGCTTGGCCTTTCGCTACATTCCTGAAGACATACCCAGGATGCATGCTCTTCCTATGTAACAATGTGTTTCTGTAGCATGCCTTCCTGTGGACCCCTGTATTCAGCATACCATTCTCCAATCTCTCAATATACACATCTAGGAATGATATACTATGTCGTGAGTGTTCCATTGTAAAACTCAAATATTCAATGAGACCATTAATCTCCAACATAAATTCATGCAGACATATTTCATTGCCTGTCCAAACTAAAAACACATCATCCATGAAACGTCTGTAAAACCCTACATATGCCTTGTACCTTTCTAGAGGAAAAATTATCTCCTCCTCCCAACTAGCCATAATGATGTTGGCGTAGCTGTTGGCACATGAAGTTCCCATTGTTACACCATCATTCTGTATGTATATTTCATCATTAAAAATAAAAATATTATTATATAATATTGTCTCTAGAAAATTAGTTAATAAATCAATAAAACGAACTTCATTAGTTGTATGTATCTGCATATATCTATGTATTTTCCCTATACCTTGTTCACTGGGTATTACAGTGAAAAGACTTTTCACAGCCAATGTAACAAATATGTATTGTGTGTCATTCATTATATTTCTCATATAATCATAAAGATCTAATAAAAATTGCTTACTGTCCCTCAAAATATGGGTGTTGGCATTAACCACTGGTCTAAAATAGTGCTCTAAATAAATCAATAAGGGCTCAGTCACCCAGCCTCTCCCTGCTACGATGGGTCTCATAGGGGGGTTGTTGAAAGACTTGTGTACTTTAGGGAGGCCTTGAATAATCGGTATTAAGTGGTTGTTAACCCTCAAAAATTTAAACAATTCTGAGCTGATGTATCCAATTTTCAACACATCGTCCAACATATCATAGATTTTAAGTATTCTATTTCCCACTTCCTCCATGCTAATTCTAGAGTAAAACCTCTCTTCTTGTAGTAAAACTACCATACTACATATGTAACTATCTCTGTCCATTATCACAATAGGACCTCCTTTGTCCGTTGGTCTAATAATGATTGAGTTATTATTACATAAATCATCCAATCCTGCTCTCTGTTTAAATGTAAGGTTATTATTTCTTCTGTCCTTATTGGACTTATCCATCTTATTTACATCATCTACTACTAATTTTGTAAAAACATCTAATAGTGGATGTAAATTTGGAGTATATATACCTGGAGCATGAAAAATCGGACCTTCTGTATTGTTGGTGCCAAATTCCAGCTTCAATTGAACATTCCATGTGAACATCTTAATATCTATGATAGTATCCGATAAATCACTTCTTTTAGTGGATATAAATGATAGGCCCATATCAAGGACTTGTACTTCATACACAGTTAGATTTCTATGTGACAAATTCAATACTAATGAGTGTCTATCTGTTCCCACATCTTTTCAATGTCGGTCCTATGTGTTCTCCACCCGACCCTTTCCTCTTCTGTCTCCCTCTGCTCATCGACCTCTGCCATTTGGCTTGGTGTTGGAGGTCTATGGAGAAAGGGATATATTGAGTTGAACTGTTTCCCTGACCAGCAACTTGGGAGGAAATTTAACTAACTGAGCTGTGTTATTCAATGCAGAGGCTGCATCATTACCACTGTCTAAATTGTCTAATAGCCCATTTGTAGTAGTAGCTACACTCAAGACCCTATCTGTTACTGAAATTTCTGTGTTGGTATCGCAAACACTACTACTGACATCTTTGTTGTTACTATTTATATTATGAGTATTATCTTTATTCAAAGCAGTTACAGGAGTTCTTCAAGTTGGCCCATTGTTCTAACAGTTTCATGTCCATTATTCCTTTGTTCGTGTGTGCCATTAAAATTTCCTCTGGGCCAAGTGAAGACATGGCCCAGTCTAAAGTCATTTGTATCTCTTTGAATTTTATTTCTTTTTTGTTCGAACAACCTCTTTTCATACAATGAAACACTGTCAAGCATCTTTTCCATGCCGGAATCTACATTAGCACTCGGATAATTCATACTAATAGTCTGTTGCTGTTTCCTAATTTTATCTCTTACCTGTTCCTCTTCAGGACGGAAAAAGTCATTCAGCAAATTCATATAGTTCATACTTAGTTCTACATTGAGTTGTTGCCATTTATAAAGCAATTCGGGATAAGAATTACCTGTTGTGGGCATTTTCAATATTCTTAGTCCTCTTGGTACAATTTTTTTGCGAATGCATACCTCAAAATGTTGTCTCTGTAATTGTAGTAATTTCAGTTTCAGAAAGTCAGATTCCAGAGTGCTGAACGCTTCTGAGAAACCCACCAAAGTCGTTATTTCATTACTGTTGTAATTCGCGTCTTCCGTAGCCTCATACAACATTAAGAGGTTTTCATCAACTGCTATGCAACTTTGAAACCGATTGATAACATAAGGTAGTTCAATAGAAGGTGTCTGCATTTCTGCCATGTCTCCTTGGTGGTGCAATAAAATGTAGAATAAAACTAATAAAACAAGATAGCACCACCACAGAATGAATGTTCCTGTGGTGTAAAAAGTAGAAATAAAATAAAAAGTATGACACATCCACTGGAACAAGCCACAGATGGTTAGAAAAATCTCCTCGATGTTTAAATATGAGGCTTCATCAGACCAAACAAATACAAGTCTATGTATAAACCTAGTCTCACTTAAATAGGTCTCCTCATGAATAATTCATTAATTCAATAAAAATATTCATGCTGACATAATTTCCTGGCTTGTAGACATAAAAATATATAAAACTATTCTATTTCATAAAAACAATCCTTAAAAAATATTTTGCCATTTGTCAGATGTACTATCAGTATAACTAACTGTCATAAATAATGCATTGTGTATAAGTGCAGAGTTATACATAGATAAATAAATAAATGAATAAATAAATACATATGAATAAATGCGCAATACTCCAAATTTACATCCACTATTAGATGTTTTTACACAATTAGTAGCAGATAATATATATAAGATGGATAAGTCCAATAAGGACAGAAGAAATAATAACCTTACATTTAAATAGCACTGGATGATTTATGCAATGATAACTCAATCATTATTAGACCAGCGGACAAAGGAGGTCCTATTGTGATCATGGACAGAGATAGTTACATATGTAGTATGGTAGTTTTACTACAAGAAGAGAGGTTTTACTCTAGAATTAGCATGGAGGAAGTGGGAAATAGAATATTTAAAATCTATGATATGTTGGATGATGTGTTGAAAAGTGGATACATCAGCTCAGAATTGTTCAAATTTTTGAGGGTTAACAGCCCCTTAATACCAATTATTCAAGGTCTCCCTAAAGTACACAAGTCTTTCAACAACCCCCCTATGAGACCCATCATAGCAGGGAGAGGCTGGGTGACTAAGCCCTTATCGATTTATTTAGAGTACTATTTTAGACCAGTGGTTAATGCCAACACCCATATTTTGAGGGACAGTAAGCAATATTATTAGATCTTTATGATTATATGAGAAATATAACGAATGACACACAATACATATTAGTTTCATTGGATGTGAAAAGTCTTTTCACTGTAATACCCAATCAACAAGGTATAGAGAAAATACATAGATATATGAAGATACATACAACTAATGAAGTTTGTTTTATTGATTTATTAACTCTTTTTCTAGAGACAATATTATATAATAATATTTTTATTTTTAATGATGAAATATACATAGGGCCAGATTCAGGAAGGCTTACACGGAGTTCAAGAGTAGTGTAAGCCTCCGTGTAAGCCTCCCGATTCAGGTACAGCCCAAACCTCCATGTAAGAGACAGCTAACACGTCTCTTACACGGACTGGGTGTGGAAATGCTCAATACCTCATTTGCAGCTCCAAGATATGCAAATGAGGTATTTGAGCGATCCACGAAGCAGAAACCAGTCCGTGTAACGGACGTGTTAGCTGCAGAAATGTACTCAGCTGACAACTGAGTACATTTCTGCAAAATCAAAAACGGAGCTATGTCAGCTCCAAATAAAGGGTGCATATGTGTCATTAAGCATGCCAATGGCCAAATATGTGGCCATTGGCATGAAAAAGTGTTGCAAAAATAAGTTATTTAACTTTTTTTTTTTTCACGGGATTATTGTGTTTAACTGTAGCGCACACCCGCGCAAACGGGGTGCGCTACCCAAAACTGAAAACCGAAGCTTATAAGCCCACAATTGTGGGATTTATGTATTACATGGAATTTCAATGGAGGGACTTGCAGACTAAAAACAATATGGCCTCCGTTTAGTGGTTGTCAAGGGGGGGACTCCGTGTAAGATATGTAACTAAGCATTACTAGGCAATCCTATGTAAATGAGGGTTACAATACTGAATCACACTGCCACATAGGTAATGAGCACTTTCTGAGTAGTGTAAGAGTTAGAGAAGGGGAGGAACAGGGTAAGAGGTAGGTCACATCACGGAGGAAGGATAGAAAGAAATGTCCCAGATTGGAGGGCAATGTAAGATAACAGATGACAGACAGACATCAGGGAGGGAGGTGTGTCCCAACAGAACACTAGGAAAGTCAAGAAATTGAGGGTATACGCTATCCCTACACTCAAAGTTTCTTGATATACGTGCATCTTGGCGTGCGCGCATGTAAGGCAGGTTCAACATGTGGGGCGTGTTGCAAACTGTTTACAACGGTTTGCGTGGGTGTGCACGTGTAAGGCAGTGTCTTGGCGTTTTAGCATGAATCAGCCTAGCTAACACCGTGTAAGGATGTGCGCGTGTAACACTGTGTAGGGATGTGTGCGCGTTTAAGTGACTGTGGCGTGTTTAAGCTGGTGTGCACATTGCTCCCCTCAGGAAACAGAGAGGAAACAGGAAACAACCAAAATACAGGAAACTGCCAGGGAATACTGCTGGAGTTAATTGGTGGAAACAATTACAAGCAGGCAATTACACAGGCAGACTAGAAGCCCAGCCCAGCACTTAAAACACAACAAAGAGCAGTGAAGGCTGTTTCTCACAAGAGATACTGCCAGAAGCTAAGCTATCAGAATTGAAAACTGAAATAAAGCTGAACTCAGAGCAGAAATGCTAGGGGCTGCCATGGCTATTATAATCAGGCATAGGCGAATTGCTGAGGGTGGTGACAATGCAGATGCTGACAGACAACCCAGAGTGAGGAGAAGGAGAAGAGTATACAGGCCCAGGGTCACCTACCATGGGTTACATGAGCTGGAGATAGTAGAGCTATAGAGTGGACAGAGAGCTCCTGCAGCAGATTGTTGAGCTGTGCAGGCCACATCTCGCACACAGAACCAACAGAGGGAACCCATCCCAGTGGAAACCAAGGTATGTGTTGGCCTAAGAATACTAGCAACAGGTACCTTCCAGAGACCAACTGGTGATATGATGGGGATATCACAGGCATCAGCCTCCAGGGTACTGCACCAGTTCCTGGATGCCATGTCACCACATGTCAGTGATCATATATATGTCCCTAATGACCGTGAAGTTGTGGCCAGCAATATGCGTCTCTTCCAGCAAATAGTGGGATACCCTGAGGTGCTGGGTGCAATAGACTGCACGCACATACGCATCAAAGCACCAGCCGGTGAGCGGGGTAGAGTCTACATTAACCGCAAGGGATACCCCTCCATCAACTGCCAGGTCGTGTGTGATGCCCAGGGCATAATAATGAATGTGTGTGCTGGCTGCCCTGGGAGCTACCACGATTCCCACATCTGGCTTCTGACGCAGCTGTACCAATCATTTGCCAATGGGGACTTCCACACGGACACCTGGTGGGGGATGCAGGTTATGCACTTGAGCCGTGGCTGATGACACCCATCAGAAATGCACACACACCTGAACAGGAACGCCATAATGAGGCACACGCACAAACACGTAATATCATAGAGCGTGTGTTTGGGCTGCTCAAGTCATGGTTCCGGTGTCTGGACACATCTGGTGGAGCTTTGCAGTACACACCAACTACATGTACCCAAATGATCATGATATGTGCTATGCTACATAATATGATCCTGCGGAAACAGCTGCAGCAGGACCAGCACAGGGCTGGGCCAAACATCCCCCCACCATTGCCAAGGCCACCACAGGCAGGGGTGACTCGGAGGAGGAACAACCTGACCTTGTCCCAGTAGGCAGAAGGAGGCGTGCCCAGTATGCCCTGGCCTTGGCAAAGAGGCAACGATAGCACATACGCTTGGTCAGTAGGAACACTGGGACTGATACCGCTCTGACTCACTCATACAGTAACAGGGATGCCTAACATGACACAACCTGCTTCCAAATGTACAGGGAGTGTAGTATGTGTATCCGACAGAGGTGGCCCTGCAGCACCACCTGAGGCATGAATGCCATGTGTTAAGTAATGTAATATCATGTACAATATGCACACCTGAGGACCCCAACTAACATCCATATCCACGCATATGACCCTCATGGAAACAGCTGCACGTCATACAGTGATGTACATGTGCAAAAACATGGAACAAGATACAAAATGAGGGTGTCTAGCAATAAATAGCATGGATAACCACACACCCATGTTTGTACCACAACAAGAAGCAACATGGAATAGCCATGGTCAAAACCAATGGCTAAAACCGACTACTACTATATAGCCTGCTGCAGACCACTGTCCTAATAGCAGGAACTGCCCCAGGCCTATGTCCATAGGTTCATACTAGGCTATCTGCCCTAGGGCATTAATAAGCCTAGCCCAGAGTTTTGTGGCTTCTGCCACCCCTGCAAGTTGATGGATAATATGCCCATTATTTTGCTGTGCCTCTGTCAAGCAGTGATACTGAGGTTATCCCTGGGGTATACCTGCAATCTCCCATCCATTGGTCAAGATCTCACTTGAACAAAGCCAGTGAGGTGCTCAGCCCCACATGTACCAGGATGTTGTTCCACAGCATATGGACTCTCTGGGTGATGAATCTGTCCCTCCAGCACATCCTATTAATATCTGTGTTGAGGTTTAGGTCTCCTGCCCTTGTAGTTCTGATGGATGTAGAGGTCTTGAGGTGAAGCATGTTCATAAATTCTGGGTTGGACATAGCCTTGTATGTCAGGCACAGGTCACCTCTGAGCAGTCAGTAAGTGACTGAATACAGCTGGAATCCCTTCAGTCGGGCAGCATAAGAAATATGTTTGAGACCCTTTCACCTCCTGTCGAGGAATTTGTGGGCCCATCCAATCTGAATGGGGCAGTGTATGCAATCATTGGTGTGATGAGTACAGGGGAACGATGACCTCCCTTGATCTAGATGTGAATCACTGCATGATGAGGTGGCCAATGTAGAAGGCCTTCCAAACTACCCTGGCAATGTGAGTGTCAAGCAAAGGTCACCGTCAACCTGGGTGCCCAGGTCCCTGATAACCTACGTTGTGCTTAGAGGATTGCCACCTAGATGGGAAGTAGTGGTAACCTTGTTCTTCCTGAAGGGTATGGCTATGCATTGTTTAGTGTTTAATGTAAGGCCATGGCCGTGGCACCAGTTATCTGTGTCTATGAGACCCTTCTGAAGGATGTCTGTGTCAGATGGGTTTCCAGCTATGCTTCCCAGTTTGCAGTCATCTTCAAACTTTGTCAGCCATAATCCTCCTGTGTTTGCTCGTAATTCTGAAAAGTAGATACTGAACAAATGTGGGCCCAGGACTGAGCCCTGTGGGACACCACTTGTGACAGCTCTGGAGTGTGAACTGGCACCAGCAACTTTGACCCTGTGTGTTCCATCACTTAGCCAGTTTGCAACCCATGCTGTGATGTATGGGTTCACAATTAAGCTGGTGATGTTTTCAATGATACCTGAGTGGGGTATTGTGTCGAAAGCCTTTGCCAGGTCAAGGTAGGCTGTGTGGACTGCCTTGCCCACGCCAATGGCCTGGGTGAGTGTTTTGAAAAAGTCAACCAAGTTTAAAAGGCATGATCTGCCCTTGACAAAGCCAAACTGGATTGGATCCAATGTCTGCAAGTCCCCTATGTCTTCATTTAGAATTCCCATTATGATCCTCTCCATAGCTTAGCAGAACAGGCTTGTCAAGCTGATGGGATGGTAGTTTCTGGGGTTGGTGGAGGCACCTCCTTTGTGAAGTGGGTCCACCATTGCTGTATGCCACTCCTTGGGAACATATCCTGAGGTGAGGCTAAGATTAAACAGCTGCCCTAACTGCGGGTGTAATTACTCATTGAGTTCATGGAGCACACAACTGGGGACACCATCTGGTCCCATGGATAAAGTGTTTTCTGCCTTGGATTGAGCAGTTCCCACCCCAGCAGTGGAGATGTTTGGGGGCTACAATCCTCTGGTGTACATACCCCCAGTTGGGGGAGGGGAGAAATCTGCACTGAACCTGTCAGTCAGTATGTTGCCAATGTCTGTAGGTGCAGTGATATCAACATTATTCTGAACTAAGTCTGAGCATATCTGGGAGTTTCCTCCCAGGTTTCAAACATAGGTAAAAAGGCCTCATGATTGTCCCTGGAGTCCTGAGTGGGTTTACTCTCAAAACATGCCTCGGATGATTGTATGGGGAACCCAGTGTTTTACTCACAATGAGCAGGGGTGCCTTCCCCACGGATTACGCTCTATCTTGTAGTAGCTCCTTCCTTGTGTTGTACAGCTTGTTTATGGCTAGGGTCCACCAGACTGGATGCTTGCCTGTGGTACAAAGAGTCATTATTATTTGGGATTGCCTGAACCATGCAGTCCTGGAGGTGCTGGTAGAAGGCATTTCTAAGTGATACAGTGGCTTGGGTAATGGTGTCTGCTGGCCTGGGGGCCTTGAAAGAGACCACACCAGTCCTCAGAAATGTGAAGTCGGCATTTGAGAAGGTCTTCACCGTTTCATTTCCCATCTGGGGTGTGGGTGGGATGTGGACTCCCACTGAGAATAGTCCATGATCTGATCTCACCAATGATGGGTATATGTCTGGTGTTGAACAGTGTGACCCCATGTTCATGAGGATGTGTTCTAGCATGTTGCCTCCACTTGAGGGGATTGGGACCAGTTGTTCCATGGCATTTCAGTGTATGAACTCTTGGAACCTTTGTGTTAGAGTGTTGTGGCATGATTAATGATCCCAGTCTATATGTGGATAGTTGGAATCACCCAGTAGGATGGTGTTTTGAGATACATTTATCCCCTTCAGTCTTTGCAGGATAGCTGTGTGAGGTACCTGAGTTTGAGCGGGTGGCATGTAACATGCTACAAACTGCAGAGCAGTCTTGCCTACGGTCATTGGCACCTGGATGGTCTCTGATGCATCGTATGTTGCCACCAACCATGAGGTGAGGGTGTCCTTGATGAATATGGACACCCACCATCCTTCTTGGTGTTGTCGGGATGCTGGTGCCGGAATGCATGATATGAGGTAACACCCGATAGTGCCGGGGTGCTGTCAGAAGCTGTGAACCAGGTTTCAGGCACAGCACAGACATCAATGTGCTACATACTGAGAAGGGCATAGAGTGTGTGCAGCTTGAGGTTGAGACCTTGGGCATTGAGCAGCATTACCCTTAGTGTCTTTCCTTTACTGTGTTCTAGGGTGGTAGGTGTAGAATCTGAGTCTTGCATAAAAAAGGCACAATGGGGATGGCAAGAGCATCATCTGAAATCCGGAAGCCCAGGGGTGACAGGTGCAAGCCGTCCCTTGCAAATCACCGTGGCCTGTCCAGCATGTCATCCCAGGCAGACAGACATTGGACCCCTTAGAATGACACCATAGTCTAAGCAAAATACTACAGCTGATCATCTTGTCTCTGTTTATGTGGCATCATACTTGGTGAAGGTAGGATACTGCCGAAGGTCAGGGTCATACCTGCCTGGCCTACATAATCAGAGGGATCCTCTATGTCTCTTTACATGTAGTCCAGGGAGGTACATCTCAGGTCGTTCACACCAGCATGGATTATGACTGGGTCAGACCTGTACTTGCAGTTTAGTGACCTGAGTGCTTGCATTATGTGGTGGATTCCAGTGCCTGATAGGCAGCTTACTGTGACCTCCTCTGTACCTGATCTGGTGAGTGGGACATCAGTGTGTCTGACTATGGAGTCACCTATGACAAGTGTGTCCGGCATTGTGTTTGGCCTTAAGGGCTGTGACTGTTTGGCACACCAACTCTGTGGTCAATGTGTTGCATGTGCTGTGCCCTGTGGAGGCAGTTGTGTGAGTGTCTGCTGTGGTGGCCACCGCCATTCTGGTAGACTTCTGATCAGAGCCTCCGAGAGTGTCTCTGTGTGTCTATGTGTATGATCTTAAGTTGTGACAGTGCCATGTGAGACTGGATTAAAGATGTGTGTGTGGTTACCTTCACCCTCTCTCTGGTCTTGCTAGTCCTATGTTGAGAGAGCTCAGCCTCCACTTTGGCTATATAGTTGCATCTCTCACATGTATGTGTGTTTTATGGCAGAAGGAGATGGTTGTCAGTGTACATGAGGCAACTGTAACAGTGCCTCAATATTCCCAGGTTCACCAGCTGAGCAGGAGAGGACACTAGCAACTGATCCCTAGACATGCTAGAAGGAATAGACAAAACAATGTTGGAATACAGGGAGATATCAAGCCCCTCCAAGCCACATCATACTGTTTGATTGACAATAGCTACACATACACCGGTGTTTCATAGTGTCATAGTGTACTACTAGGCTATCTGCCCTAATGCATGTATAAGCCTAGCCATAGTGATGTGGCTAATGCCACCCCTTATAGTGGTAATAAGTGTACAGAATAGATTCTGAATATTGTGCCTCTGACTTAGTAGTGACACATTATGACCCCCTTACGTAATTGAATAACATGACTGTGTCTCTGTCTAGTCTGTGCCTCTGTCTCATATGCAGTTGTCCAGATGTCTCCTGAAGAGAGTCAGTGAGGGACTCTGTCAAACATGAACTGGGATACTCTGCTAGAGTGTGAGATGCCTCTGAGTTATGACTCTGTCCCTCCAGCATGTCCTATACATGTATGTGCTGAGGTTCAAATACTCAGCACTCATGGCTCTGGTGGATTTGGATTGCTTGCAGCGGAGTATGTCCACCAAATCCTGATTGGACATGGTCTTGTATGTCAGGCATAGGTCACCTGTAAGTATGCGGTATGACACTGAACAAAGCTGGACTTCCTCTATTCTGGAAGCATATGACATGTGTTGAAGAACCCTGATCTTCATGGTAGGTACTTTTCGGGTGCAAAGGTGCAAAAGGCAGGATCTGCCCTGTACAAAGCTGAACTAGGTGGGAACAAGGGTCCGTGGGTCAGTAATGTGTCTGTGTAAGAGCTCCATGACTCCTCCCATATCTTTGCAGACAAGGCTGGTTAAGCCTGTGTGGTGGTAGTTGCCATGGTCTGTGGAGGCATCCCCTTGTGGAGTGCGACCACTGTTGCCGTATGCCAGTGTTCAGGTACATATCCTGTAGCAAGACTAAGGTTAAATAGCAGTTGTATAT
Source organism: Protopterus annectens (assembly GCF_019279795.1). Lineage (NCBI taxonomy): Eukaryota > Metazoa > Chordata > Ceratodontiformes > Protopteridae > Protopterus > Protopterus annectens. The sequence continues at coordinate 880,231,155 of NC_056730.1, read as the reverse complement.
ATGGGTCCAGCCCTTCTGGAGTTCACATAGCATGCAACTGGAGATACCAGCAGGTCCCATGGATGCTGTGTACTTGTCTTTGCTGAGTGTGGCTCTCACATGGACATCCAAGATGACAGTGAGGTTACATACAGCAGTGATAACTATCTTGTTTTGGGGGTGAGGGAGGTGTAAATCGCACTGAAGCTGTCCGCCGGAATGTTGCCAATATCTGTCAGGTCACTGGAATATATGTTGTTGTGTACCAACTCTGAGCATATCCGAGGGTTCACAACCAGGTGTCTGACATAACTGAAGAAAGCAGTGTGGTTACCTTCATTGTCTTTGGTGATTTATGTCCCCAAGTTGACCTTGCATGTCTTTATGAGATAATGTAGCTTTCTACTAGTGCTGATCACAGCTGTCTTCCCTTTTGGAGATGTAGCTCTGTCTTGCATTAGTAACCCTCATCTGTCATACAGTTTGTTTATGGCTGGGGTCCACCAGACAGGACACTTTCCCTTTGTGGAGAGGGTCCTGTTTTCAGTTGTGATTGTATGGTCCATGCTGTCTGACATCTAGCTAAGGGGAGGTCATTCTGGTTCTGCAGTTATCTTTCATCAGCATTAGAAATAACCACAACAGCCCCTGTGGGGTGTACCTCATGCACACACATCCAGCACCTGTAAAGTCCACAACAGTACCTCACCAGGAGTATGACAGAGCTGGAACACATGTAATGTGTAGTCTGATTAAACAGAGTGCAGCTCCACACACTGCCATGCTGTCCACCCAGATGCAAGCTGTGCCTGATGTAGAAAGCCATGTCCAAGCTGGAATCAATGCACATGCTGCACCTTGTACAATCTGAATGGCAGGGAGCTATGCACATGAGGGACCTGAACCCCAGCACTGACATATATAGGACAGGCTGTACTGCATTATCCAAAACACAGAAGCCACCCCACACATGAGTAAACTACCAGTACAGGTTGTCCATAGAGACACTGGTTGAGTCCCCTCAACAGGAATCCTAATGAGTGGATGGGAGATGGGAGGTTTACCCTGGGTATCAATGTTATGTCACAGGTAGACAGAGGCACAGTATACTAAACAAGACATATGACATGTCGAACTACGCTTACAATGTGTTGATGGACAAACACATTCTCCGACTAGCATTAGGTCAAGATACCTCTTGAACACAGCCAGCAAGGTGCTCTGCCTCAAATGGACCAGGATTGTATTCCACAGCATAGGAGTCTCCAGTGATAACTCCATCCTCCAACATGTCCAACATACATCCCTGCTAAGGTGTAAGTCACCTGCACTAGTGGTTCAGGTGGATCTTCTGAGTCTGAGGTGGAGCATGCCCATTAATCTCTGTTTGGACATGGCCTCGCATGTCAGGCACATGTCACCTCTAAGCAGACGGTATGTGAGTGAATAGAGTGTGAGTGTCGTCAATCTGGCAGCATATGACAGCTGTTGGGGTTCCTTGATCCTTTAGGTGGAGGACAGTCAGGGTGTATCCAATTGCTGCAGATGTTGTGTGAGATACAGCCAGAATAGGGCATTCGACTCGATCACCGGTCTGATAAGTGAAGAGTACAGGGGAACAATGACCCACTAGATCTGGATGTGAATCCCAGCCTGATCAGGTGGGCAATGTAGAAGGTCTTCCTAGCCACTTTAGCAATGTGAGTCTCAGAAGAATGGCGACTGTTAACCTGGGTCCCCAGGTCCATGATAACCTCCTCTGTGCTTAGAGGATTGCCACCTATATGGTAGCTTGGGGTCACCTTGCTTTTCCTGAAGGGTATGTCTACACATGTTGTGCACTCTGACTTCAGGCCATGGCCCTGGCACCAGCTATCAGTTACTGTGAGTCCCTTCTGAAGGATATCTGTGTGTGATGCACTGTCCACTATGGTGCCCAGTGTGCAGTCATCTGCTAACATTGTCATGCAAAGTCCTCCCATGTTGGCCTGTACTTCTGGGAAGTACATGACAAACAATGGGGGCCAAGGACTGAGCCCTGTGTGACACCACCTGTGACCAGCCTGGAGTCTAACATAGTGCCAGAAACTCTAACCCTGTGGGTCCCGTCCTTAAGCCAGTTTGCAACCCATCTTGTGACATATGGGTTTACATTTCAGTTGTTAGGGTTTTCCACAATACCTGAGTGGGGTATTGTGTTGAAAGTGTTTGCAAGGCCAAGGTAGGCTGTATGGACTGCCTTTCCCCAACAATGGCCTAAGTGACCAATTTAAAGATGTCAACCCAGTACAAAAGGCATGATCTGCCCCTGACCAAGCCAAAATGGGATGGGTACAATGTCTGCATGTCCCCTATATCTTTGTTTATGAGCTCAATTATGATCCTCTCCATAGATTTGCAGACTACACTTGTTAAGCTTATGGGGCAGCAATTAACAGGGTCTGTAGAGGCACTGCCTTTGTGCAGATGTGCACAACTGGACCCTAACCAGGCTGTTGTGCACACTATGGAAATGTAAAGCAGTGATAGGACTAAAGGCCAGGATACTGACCACCACAGTGAAAGTACTGGAACACTACACTAGATAGTGCTACAGTGTTAGGTCAGTATGAACGGATGTTGACAATTGTGTGCAAAGTATCCCATGCAAAACCTGCAGGCACAGTATACTCCCTGTTTTGTTCACACAAAAAGCATTCGGACAGTAACTACACAACATGGCACAGAACACACAACCATAAACTTCAGGTGTTTGTTGAAGGTCACACTCATCCACAAATGTGATGGGCTGCAGAGTTCAACATATGTAAAGCCCACACTGGGCATGCTCACACACTTAGATAAATGAGACATCTTTCACACAACATGCCACGGGAAGGCTGAACTGGGCATGCTCACACACTTGGTCCAAATGTTACCCCTAGCAAATGTGAAAACACACCAGAGGATGCTCATCCCCCTTTCTAGACACTGATCATGTAAGCACCCTATAAGTATATTGGAGAAAAGGATTCTCTCAGTAATCCGAATAGCGCGCCATGCTAATGCGTCCGTCTCTAGTGTCATAACATAGTTAGGTAGGGGTTTGAATCCAGCAGGTGGCAAGTGTGTGTGAAGGGGGTAAGTGTGTGTGTAAGTGTGTATGAAAGAAACACCCCTTTTGGCAACTGGGAAAACACACCACAGGATGATCATTCCACTTTCTAGACTCTGATGATGTCAGTACCCTATAAGTATATTGGAGAAAAGGATTCTCTCAGTAATCCGAATAGCGCGCCGTGCTAATGCGTCCGTCTCTAGTGTCATAACATAGTTAGGTAGGGGTTTGAATCCAGCAGGTGGCAAGTGTGTGTGAAGGGGGTAAGTGTGTTTGTAAGTGTGTATGAAAGAAACATCCCTTTTGGCAACTGGGAAAACACACCACAGGATGATCATTCCACTTTCTAAACTCTGATGATGTCAGCACCCTATAAGTATATCAGGGGAAAGGAAATTCCCCAGTAATGTGAATAGCGCGCTGTGCTAATGTGTCCGTCTCTAGTGTCCTAACATAGTTAGATAGGGGTTTGAATCCAACAGGTGGCAAGTATGTATGAAGGGGGGTAAGTGTGTATGCAAGAAACATCTTTTGGCAACTGGGAAAACACACCACAGGATGATCATTCCACTTTCTAAACTCTGATGATGTCAGCACCCTATAAGTATATCAGGGGAAAGGAAATTCCCCAGTAATGCGAATAGCGTGCTGTGCTAATGCGTCCGTCTGTAGTGTCATAACATAGTTAGGTAGGGGTTTGAATCCTGCAAAGGGAATGTATGTGTGTTAGTATGAGTGTGGTTTATGTGTGTGCACTATGCTGGGAGGGTTAACTGCCTTTTGCCAACTGGGAGAACACACTACAGGGTGCACATCCCTCCTCCTACACACAGATGATGTCAGCACCCTCTAAGTACAGCATTAGTAAGGATTTCTCCAACTACTGCAAATAGCACACTCTGCTAATGTGTCTGTTTCTACTGTCATTGCACAGTTAGGTATGGGTTTGAATCTTGCAAATGGAAAGTATGTGTTTTACTGTTGGTGGGGTTAGTGTGTGTGCACAATGATGGGGTGGGATGTGGCTTTTGCCACATGGGGCTATGCACTGCAGGGTGGTCATTACCCTTAACAAGCAGTGATGTTGATAGCACCCTATACAAACAAAACTACAAAACAGAAGGTGGTGGTACTGATAACACATGTAAGGTAACACTTCTTCAAGTAATGTCCACAAACGGAGTAGGATAATCAAACAATTCTTTTATTCTATACAGACAACATGACAACAGACAAGTAACTGCCAGTACTCAGTATAGTGTTACATGCTACTGTAACACGCACATGTACCGAATATACCTAGATAGTGTTCTGAAGCCTGAATGTGGCAAGTGTGTGGATGTGGGATGTGTCTGTGTGTGCATTTCCGCATGGGAAACATGTTTGCTGTGGCAATCAGGGTACTACAGTACCTGATGCACATTACATCTTCCAACTGATGAGGTTGCCTGAACCCTGTGAGTACAGGTAGAGAAGGGGATGCCAGTAGTAAACAACATAGTGCACTTCTGAAATGTGTACCTGTCATGTATCAACAGCTACTCATGTAGGGTGATAAATAATGGGAATGGCAGGTGAGTGTGTGCATCTGTGTGGGTAGCAGGGTGTGTATAGATGCATGTGTGACAGAACAGATACATGTAGCTGAATCTACATAACAGCACAAGATGCGCATTGCCATAGTCAATGTTAGTATGTGATGGTGTGCAGCTGGTACACTTTGTTAAGTAGTATGGGTGCAGATAACAATTGAGGACATTCATACAGTTACTGCAGCAGGACTGCTGGGATATACACACATTTATACTGCAACAGTCAACAGTTACCAACATGTTACTACTTATACACATCTATGTAGTCACCCTGTGCATCAGCAACGTGTTTACCTTTACCTGCACCGATGTTGTAGTATGCAGGAGGTGGCACAGTGTCATCATATGCACAGGGTGTGGGTTACGTATGCCCAAGCCGGCCACTGGTAACACCAATTGACATGTGTGTGTATGTGTGTTTGTGAGGGGCAGCAGTACAGGGTGGACCGTTGTTGGTGCAGTGTGTGTGTGTATGTGTTTGCCCTAGGTGTTAGGTTTCCAGGTTTCTGCATGTGTGTAAGCACGCACACAGTCCCACATAATGGCTGCTATGTACAGGGTTTTGTGGACAGTCACAGACTGCACCTGTCAGGTCATCCAGATCAGTGTCTGTGGGCACGGACACGGTACCTGTGCCTGGCAGGGGTGCTACGGGCCGTATCCGGTACTAACCCAGACTGGGTACTGTCATCGGAAGCAGGGGTGTGTTGACTGGACACAGTTCCCTGTTGGGACTGTCCAGAGCCACGTGCACGTGGTCTCCTGGGGCGTCTGGATGACAGCACAGACCCAGCATTGCTGGGGCTGGTGCTGGCACTTGAGGTGCGCGAGTGGGCCTGCTGTCGTCCGCAGCCACTGCCAGCTGGTGCTCTTGCTGGCATACGGCCACGTCGACGCCGCAAACGCACACCATCGCCCTGGCCCATGGACATCTGGTTGTGGAGCAGCTGTTCTATGCCCCCACAACGTCTGTCAACGACATCTGTGAAGTTACGGATAGCATTCGCAACATCATGCATGCCGTCTGTCATGGCTATGCGACATGCTCTCAGCTCCCTCAGACCCTGTCTGGTGTACCTTTCCATACGTGCCTGTGCCTGCATGACAGTTCTAAACATAGTGGAGGTTGACATACCTCCTTGGGCACGCCGGCCAGAGGCAGTACGGCCACGGATGCCCCCACGAGAACCCATGGGCGACTGTCTGCGTGGTACCATTGGAGGCCTCTGCACATGGCTGCCTTGTGAGGATGCATGTACCACAGGTACCACATTACCCTGATCTATGCCCACTGCTGACTGTCCATCACCTAGGGACAATGGTGACAAAGGATGTAACGGCAGGATGACTGTGCGCATTGACGGGGTTGAAAGCTGTGTACTGTCAATTGGCTGACCAATGGCGGACCCAGACACACCTTCCTGCACCATTACAGACATTTCATCATCATCAGTACCTGGGGCACAAGATTCAGGTTCCCTGCTGCAGGTCACCAGAGCAGCACCAGAACCTACGGGAGGAAAACATGAAACACAGATTACAGTCTCAATACATATTTGAAAGAGATGCACTTCAATACTAATGCACACATTCAGAAATGGACACATGCACTCATGGACACTAACACACATGCACACTTGGGCACAGGTACACTTGCACACATGCACACCCCACAGTAAACACACACATCAGTACCGTGTTACACTACTCAATTTACTACCTGTCAATTACAGTTATTGTGAACACAGTCACCAGCATGTCTACTACAGAGTTACACTACTCTTCCTAGTTTTATAAATTGTTTTACAGATAATTTTAAAAGACTCACCAGCATGTATGGCCTGCCTCATTGCTACATGGGAGGGACCTGGAAGTGTGAAGAGAGTAATGTCAGTGGGCACATGTGTGCCATTCATTTTGCACATGATACAGTACAGTAGTACACTAGTTCCCTTATACACATCAGCTGCACATCATGTCTGTATATATATCATGATGACAGATACATACCACATGCACACCTTATGCGTGCATGAAGTAACAGCGTACAGAACAGTCATATGTACATACCAGGAGTTAACTCTAATCTCACCCTTACCTCTCTTCAAACGTCAACTCAAACTGTACTTCCAAACCCACTGGCTTTGTTCTTCTTGGAGTCCAGGCTAACGTCCCTCTCCCTACCCTCTCTTCACCTTTAACCCCTCATTGTGCATAGAAACTAGCTTCTACCCTGTTTCTTTCACCTTGATGTCCTTCTATGCTCTGACCTACTTCTCCCATCCCTCCCACCTCCTCTTGACTGTCTTCCTTCTTTTCCTCACTTCCCTTCTTGACTCCTGCCTCTTCCATATCATTGTATCTGTCATACTCCTTCTACTTCTCTACCCTTCTGAGCCCTAACTATTATGTATATGGCTTTTGCCTTATTGCATAACCATTATGCTTTAGGTAGGATTGCTTTGAAACCAACGGTACATTGTGTATGACTCTAAACTGTTTGACTTCCTTACATGTATGTTGATTTAATTAACAGGCTGGTGTACAATTCTATTATGTTGGCTGTCTGTAATGACAACTTGTCTGTCTGCCTTTATTACGTTATGTGTGGAGCTTTTCTCCACAGGCCTCTACTGAAAATGAACTTATATCCAGCTAGACTATCTGGGTCAACAAATGTAAAAGTAATAACAATAAATGAATATGGCATCTTACCTGCACGCTCGCTGTCTTGCTGCTGTGTGGATCCAACCTCCATCAGGATGCATGATGGTTGCTGTTGTTCTGGGGCTGGATCCTCAACACTTAGCAGTAGTCCCTCCTGTCTGGTGAGGGGGGGATGTGTGGCCACCCCCCCACCTGTGGCAGCCTGTTGCCTGCGGATATCTGCAGCACGCTGGCGGACATTTCTTATCAAATCACTGCAGTGATGTCTCACCTGCTCATATGTCCTATCATGCATGCCAACATCATTTATCCTGCTAACAAGGTTTTGCCACAGTGCAGACCTCTCCTGCTGATTCTGGGTGGTGCGTGAGAACAGGATGGCATAGTCACACACCAGGCTCTGGTGGATCACGTCATCCTCTGCAGCAGAGTAGGCAGGATTCCGTTTAGGTGCCATGTCTATCTGGAAAGGTACACAAACAGGTTATCAGCATAGTATCTCAACAATACATGGTACACATTCTATACAGGTAGTGTTAACTTCTACTTATTACTGATTGGTTAAAACCTGATTACAGTGTAGCTATCATTCTATGTCATTTGTACTAAGTACTTGGCCTTCAGACCAGTTGTTTTACATTAGGGAGGTTGGTGGCAAGCACTGTGGTGGCAGGACACATATCTTTCATCCATTGAAGTTGGGAACTGCTGATTGTGGGCCCAGTGTACAAGTGTATTACTTCTGGTATGGGCAGTTGGCCTTCAGGCCAGTTATTTAACATTAACGAGGTTTGTGGTCTGCACCCATGTGTGACAATAGGTTGTACTCTGCCATTCATAGCTGGGGACATCTGGTTTCAGGTTTATAGTGCCTGCATATCTGAGCGGTATCTTACTGACATTGCTACACCTTGTTTGTTGTAGCAAACACTACATCCAGGCCTCCTGCATCTACCTTTCTTTATATGCTTGTTATCTGTTAGCTTGTTATTTCACTGGTATGCTACATCCACATAGTACACATCTTTGCAACACATCTGTGACTCACTACTGTTATCTGCATTGCTTACTGTACGTACTTCCATGTTACACATGACAGCAAGTGACTGCTTGTCATTGTTGCAGTTACTTCATTGTGACACATTGCACTTAGGTTACCTGGCATTTGCTCACTGACGCTTTTATATCAGTCAGCAGTTGTAGGTAATGTCAGTACACCCTCACTCCCCACTGGACCTTGTTTTCAATCATTAGTGATTACAGAGTTCACAATAGTATTCTAGCATGTCCAGAGGTCAGTTGTCAGTTCCCTCCTCAGTCCAGCTGGTGAGTGTGGTACTCCAGAGACAATGTTAGAACAGATGCATGTACACAGACAACCCTCCTCCTAACAACAAATTCAAACTCATGTGAGTGATGCAACCATATACCAGACTGGAGGCTAGGCTCTGTCTAGTCAATACCGCCATAACCAGTCACGTGGCAAAGGGGATCACTCACTACACTTCCAGTCTCATGTAGACCTACCACAACAGCGGACCTAACACATGATCACACATGATCATACTTGTAGGCTCAGACCACAGCTCTGCCTATGCAGCAGAGACCTCCTAAGCAGACATCCAGGCAACCACTACCACATAAACGAACATGTGCAACACATATCACACAAAGCCAATGTGCTGAACACTCACAGCCATTAACAGTTAACAACACACCTCATACACCTGTACTAGGTGCCTCTATCATCAGGCACACTCACATCACGCTCACCAGGCTTAACAAGGTGAGGGTCACGGTGTGCAGCCTGTCAGGCACTATGAACTGCCACATAACACAAACAGTCAGGTAACCCCAAGGCAGGTACAGGTATGACTCAGTCAATGTCCATGCTGCTGTGAATGGCCTGACACATTCCTCCCTGGACTACATGACATGAGACATTACAGAGCTCTCTGAGCACGAGTCCGAGACAGTTTGACCCTGACCTTGAGTAGCATCCTACCCTCACCTAGAACAATGCCACAATATCAAGGCACGATGATCCCTTCCAACAATTGACTGACATACTGGTGTCATTCACAGGTGTGCCAATGCCTGCCATCTTGGGGTGGTATGCTTTGCTAGGGACAGCTTGCACCTGTCACCACAGTCCTATTGACATTTGGCGGAGCCTCCTGCTACACCCATAGTGCCTGTATTAGGCAAGGCTCATAAGGCAAACCCACATCCATTTGTATCACAAAGGATGAGGAAGTAAGAGTGATGCTACTCAACACTGGACGCCTAGACCCAAGGATGCACGCACCAAAACCCTACCTAGCATTCTGGACATCGATATCTGTGCAGTAACATGAACCTGTTTCAGGTTTCACAGGAGCACACCAGTACTACCACGTTATAGCTGTTACCATTCTTGTCGGCCACAACACTTGAACAAGGGAGGGGAGTATCAGTATTCAATGCAGATTCCCACGCCGACATTGGTGGCACAGTACAACATAGGTGTTAGGCCATTGAGTACAGAAGACGAGTTGGGGACCTGGGGAAGAAACATGGTAGCGGTCTGTCATTTGTCTACCACATGGCCAACGTGGATTGACAGACATGTTATATAGCCCAGCTAATCATGACTGATTCACATGTATGGCAGGGAGGTCATTGTGCCTCTGTACTCATCCATCATCAGGCCTATAATTGCGCACAATGCACCTTTTGGGATGTACCTAACCAGACACCTACAGCAACTGGTACAGGACAACAGTACATCATCAAGGGGATGCAATGGCTCACACAGATGTCATATGCTGCCCAGGTAAAGTGAATCCAGCTGGACTCAGTGGCATACTGCCTGTTCAGAGGCAATCTGTGCATGCCATATACAGCCATGTCCTACTTAGCAGTAATGAACGTGATGCACCTCAGGCAATCAGAGTCCCATACAGCCACATGCTCAGGAGAGCTGGACCTCAGCACTGACATACATGGACATGCTGGAGGGGCATATTCCTAACCGAGAGGCTCCCTTCACTCTGTAATGAGCTCACACTACTGGTTAGGCAGAGTCCCTCATTGACTCTCTTCCATAGGAATCTGGATGAGTGGATGGAGATCATAGTTGTACCCCAGGTATCACTTCTATGTCGCTGTTAGACAGAGGCAAAGTATACTAAAGTCGGACAAGGGCATAGCAGCATAAGATGTGATTGGGTGGCAAAGACAAACACATTCTACTAGGCTTACCAATGCCCTAGGGCAAATAGCCTAGTATGAACCTATGAACTGTTCATTCTCAACTGTTCGAGCTCATTACAGAGTGAAGGAGCCTCTCAGTTAGGAATTTGCCCCTCCAGCATGTCCATGTATGTTCTATTCAGTCGCCACCGCTTGCTCAGAGGTGACCTTTGCCCAACATACAAGGCCATGTCAAACCCAGATTTGATGAATATGCTTCACCTAAAAAACCTAGATCCATCAGAGCCACAAGGGCGGGAGACTTAAACCTCGACACGGCTATTAATAGGACATGCTGGAGGGATAGATTCATCACCCAAAGACTCCATATGCTGTGGAACAAAATCACGGTATATGTGAGGCAGAGCACCTCGCTAGCCTTGTTCAAGAGAAATCTTGACCAATGGATGGGAGATCGCAGATATACCCCAGGGATTACCTCCGTGTCACTGCTCGACAGAGGCACAGCAAAATACTGGGTATGGTTCCCCATACTAAAGGGGTGGCGTAAGCCACAAAACAATGGGCTAGGCTTGTAAATGCCCTCGGGCAGATAGCCTAGTATGAACCTATGAACATGTGTGTACTGCTATAGTACATCTGCCATATGTTGCATGTGTGTGTGTTGTGGGGGATGCACAGGTAATGGCCAGATAATTCTGCACAGGTGACACGTCTGACACATTCTGGGTGTTCATCCATGCATACTGGATGTGTGCTGCCATCCAACCCTGTGATGTGGACACACATTACTCAGCCTGGATATACATATCTGAACAACACCACAAGCACAGTACACTACCTTGCTATGTATGCATGTTATTACACAGTTATTCAGTAGTTATGACAGTGATGCTATCCATGCAGCCCACTGGGCCAGTGGAAGCCACAACACACACCGCCAGCACCTTTGCATATGCGTACCACAGACATCCCACATACTGCATGTACTGTGCACACAGTTATCTAACCCAGAACAACTGCACACCACTTATTAATCCTGTCCAGTGGACTACAGATACAGGCATATTGTATAACAATAGTAGGAGGCTACTGCAGCACAGGGCAGATTCACATGACGGAAGGCATCTGTTGTCTGCAGTGTTAAGATGCTTCACATTCACCAAATGCACAGATATTGCCAACATTGTTGCAGACAGTTTAGGTGCAGGTACCCCCATTGTCCTACACACGTGTTATTAGTTATCCCAGATGACTGTAACCTCCCTATCCTCTCACATGTCCAGGTGAGAGCCACCCTCATCATTGCAGAACACATATCATCACTGTTACGAAATGGTATCCCTGGATGTGTGCTACATTCACCCCTGGAGGACATAGCACCACATGACAGACTGATATTAATCCCTGGCCATACTACAGGATATGTACCTGAACAGTGCCATACATACACAGTGGTCCCACACCAATGAGGAGGAACCTCTACTGACCCTGGGAACTACTGCATCATATGCACAACTGGCCTTGTGTTCTAAGCTATGGAAGTGTTAGTTATGGCCCACATGTACAACAATATTACATATGTTTATATTTCATGACTATGTACACACAACCTATCTCATGGACATACCTATAGATAGTGAACTATGATACATTTGGAGGTGTCACAGTATACACAGGATTAACCTGCTACTTTGCATTACCTGTGTTTGTGGCAGCTGTTGGTGTGTCACTGGTGCTGCTTGAAGTTTGCTGCTGCTGCTGCTGCTGGTTTTGCTGCTGGCTGTCTTTATTTCTGTTTTGTTCTGTTTTGTTCTCTCTCTGTCTCTCTCTCTATCGGTTTTGTGCAATGAATGTATTGCATGAGTGTAGTGTGGGTACTCATTGCTTTTGTAGGTATCTGCATAGGTCCATGTGATGGCCTCTGCACCAATTGTAAGGCAGCATTTGCTAATTGCATGCAGATGGGTGTGTACTGATTGCATGTCTCACTGTGATTTCAGGACACTGCTATAAAAGGGTATGTGAGATAGGCGTTGCCCTTTCAGATTGTAGGGCGTGGACCATGCTGGTATGCTGTTGACAGTGTTTTGTGAGTGTGAAGGTTAGTACATCTACCATGCTACATGCTGTGTTGTAGATTCAGGTTGCTGCATTTATCTTGCCTGTTCCCTATAGTGAGTGTGTATGCATACTGACACCTACAACTATATGTCATATGTATTGCTATATAAATATATATATATATATATATATATCTGTGTACATATACATACTTTCATATATGTACATTAGTTGACATTATTGGGTACAAGCTAACAATTAGCAGGGCTGTTTCTGGTAACACTACACTAGTATGGGAACCCAGTAATTGGGACTATAAAAGTCTGCATGACATGCTTTGGGTAGTAGACATACTATATTGCCTTTATCTTCATTCATACTATTACGTGTTCCACTTATTTAGCACTATATTCCTGTATGAGAGTCATGGCTTAGTGGTAGGTCATACAGACTAGTGTTACAATGGTCTTGTGGTAGGGCCTACTAGTATGCTCATATTCTGCTTTTGAGTTGAGTATAGGGCCTATCAATCAAAGTGCTGGAGGCACCTTTAAGCAGTTAAAGGGCTTAGTAGGTCTCACAGGAGCCAGGCTGTGTTGCAGATTCTGGTTGCTGCATATATCTTCACTATTTCCTGTAGTGAGTGTGTATGGCTACTGAGACCTACAACTATATTTCATATGTATTAATATATATTTATATATATATGTATGTGTAGATATACATACCTTCACATATGTACATTACCTTACATTATTATGTACAAGCTAACAGGTAGCAGGGCTGTTTCTGTTCACACTGAACTAGTATGGGAATCCAGTAATTTGGCCATTAAAACTCTACCTGACATGCTTTGGATAGTACATCTCCTATATTGCCTTTATACTGATTCCTACTATTACATGTTATATTTATTTTAGCACTGTGCTCTTGCAAAGCAGGCATGGCTTAGACGTAGCTCATACAGACTACTGTTACCAAGGTCCTGGGTTTGAGACTGACAGTGGGAATTGTTTTTACTTTGCAAACTTTCAAACTGAGTACAGGACTTGTCAATCAAAGTGCTGAGGCCACCTTTAAGCAGTTAGAAGGGTAAGTAGGTCACACAGGGGTCAGGCTGTGTTGCAGATTCAGGTTGCTGCAATTATGTTCACTGTTTCCTGTAGTGAGTGTGTATGGCTACTGAGACCTACGACTATATTTCATATGTATTAATATATATTTATATATATGTATGCGTAGATATACATACCTTCACATATGTACATTACCTTACATTATTATGTACAAGCTAACAGGTAGCAGGGCTGTTTCTGTTCACACTGAACTAGTATGGGAATCCAGTAATTTGGCCATTAAAACCCTACCTGACATGCGTTAGATAGTACATCTCCTATATTGCCTTTATACTGATTCCTACTATTACATGTTATATTTATTTTAGCAGTGTGTTCTTGTAAAGCAGGCATGGCTTAGTGGTAGGTCATACAGACTAATGTTACCAAGGTCCTGGGTTCGAGACTGACAGTGGGAATTTATTTTTCTTAGCAAACTTTCAAACTGAGTATAGCACCTGTCAATCAAAGTGCCATAAAGGCACTTTTAAGCACTTTAAACCAGGTCTGCGCTCGTTTGCGGAGCTCACGACAAGACTGGCGGTGAGCTCCGCTAACACAAGCGCACACCAGCTAATTTCTTTGAAAGAAAAGAAAAAGGGGTGACAGGAAAGTGGTGAAAAGGGGTCACAAAGAGGGTAAGACAGTAGGGAAACAAGCGTGGGATTTGCAGGAGGGATGTAGGTAAGGCCCATAGATGCCCATGTCTTTGGCAGCAACAGCTGTGCATTTCCATGTATTTTGGTGAGACATTAGAAACCTTTCACCCCTGAGAGAGGTGTCAGGACAACATTAATAGTTGTTGTAGAGCCAATTGTAATTAACTGTTTCAATGTCAAGCAGACATGTGTGCGACATGGACAGCTATGTATGGGGCGTAATTTTTTGTGGGTACAGAGTGCCCTTTTTTTTTTTTTTTCAGGTGAGAGTGGTATGTCAGGTGAAGGAAGTCGGTATAGCTGGGGAGGTAGGTTGGGTAGGTTAACAGACAAGACAGACAAGACGATACAGGGCGGTGTATGACACACGTGGGGGTTACACAATTGACGGGACGGAGGTTGGGATTTCCAAGATGCATGAGCCCACAGATGGCAACAGTGGAACTGATATCCCCACCCATAGGCAGTTGCCACTGTTCCTTCACAGCCCAGGACGGGCTGTGCTGGGGCTGTGTAGGCAGGGCAACGGGGCCGTTAGCTGTGCCACACGAGCCTCGAGCTGGCGAGGGGCCCAGGAACAGTGTCTTGGATCTCCCTTCGCACCACAGACCGGACACCTGGAGGGTGAGTGGACGAACCCTCCAGCCACACTTGCAGAGGGGGACGGGCCCCATCCCCTGCAGCGCTTCCACCCGAAGGTGGCACAGGGCCACCGGAGGGGGTCCGTCTGGGCACTAGTGCCAGGTGCAGTCACCAGCTGAGGTGGGAGAGGTGGGTCCGCTGGGACCTGCCTTCCCAAGCGTTCTAGGTTTGTGAGTAGTTATGTTAGTTTGGGTTAGTGGCATTGTATTCCATTCAGATTAGTTGTAACAGCATGCATTGGTATTCCCATCAAACAAACACCCAGATATTAACACCATTGAACAAGGGGCATATCAATATCACATGCATTATTTGAACAGAAATACACAGTCAAACAACATGCAGGGTTGATTAATGGCAACAGGCCATCAGATTTGCAGGTATGAACAGGGCACATGCACGAACAGACATGCATATATTTTTGAAACGGACAAATGTCCATGATTAATGAAATGTTCACATACCATTATTTAGTGGGTGTTGTTATATGGAATTATAGGGTTGGGCGGAGATAGAAAGTGATGACACATTCATATGTTACACATTGATTTACATTTATAATAGGTACACAATTAAGTTGAGGCTGATGTTTCAAAATAAATTTTATTTGACTGTCAAGCTACACCTGTTACAAATACATCACTATCCTACTTATTTTGAATCTGATCAGATACATCATCCTGCTACACTTTGATGACAGGACAGGGGACAACTATGGCTGTTTAGTCTGTCAGATAATCATTCATTCTATCTGCAAATTGTTTACTGTGATCACCATATACAGCATTTGGCTAGACATT
Organism: Protopterus annectens; assembly: GCF_019279795.1. Taxonomy (NCBI): domain Eukaryota; kingdom Metazoa; phylum Chordata; order Ceratodontiformes; family Protopteridae; genus Protopterus; species Protopterus annectens. The sequence goes on along the minus strand of NC_056730.1, from coordinate 880,215,345 downwards.
CCAGATTCTGACACACTGAAATCAGTTTGGTATATTAAGTTGTACTTCCCACATGCATTTAGTTCTGTAGAAACACACTGGGGCTAATATATTCTGGGGTTATTACTACTTTATTTATTCATACATGACCCTTTCTGTCAGTCTCACACTTCCTGCAAATTCACAGTTCAGGTTGCTACTTCTAGGCTTTGTTCACATGTTAGACTAGTGGTGATTCAAACACTTTCCAACAGCCTCACTTCTGTCATGATTCAGCATTTCAACAGGGGATATATCTCACATGTGACTACCTCAGATTCTGAATCTGTACTCTTGAGACTACTGCAGGTTACACTATATTTAATTAATGGTGGGACATCTGTATGACAGCACTGTTTAATTCTATCAATTATATTTCCAGTTACACTTGCATACTGATGAACTTGTTGCAGCCATACCTGCAGACTTTCAAATCTTGCTTGCACATTATATTACTTTTAATCAATACACTGCAGTGTTCTGATACATGCTACAGTATAATATTTATTTACAAGTACTGGGTGGGGTTACTAACCTGCACGGTGGCGCATCCGCACCAGCCTACGGGCATACATCTCGCGATTCATAGAGCGGACACCTGCAGCTGTAATACAAAAGAAGTAATATTGGACTACACATCTCCATGGTATCAGCTAGTTGAAATCCTTACATACATAAGTAAAATGTAACTTACTCAGTAGTGGGGTAGGGCATATCCCGGCCTCCTGGATCCATTCGACAACTGGTCTTGCTTGCGTCGCTTCAAGTCCGCATGGTGGTGACGGACCTGCTCACCAGTGCGTGGAATGCCAGTAGCACTGGTCAGATCACGAGCCAACTGGTCCCATGCCTCTGCCCTATATGCTCCCCATGAGACCTGGCCCTGCATGAGTTGGGCCTCGTGATGGTGGACAAGGAGCCAGACCATGTATCTGGACTCCTCAACGCCCCAACGCTGTGCTCGAAAGCAACGTCCCTCACCTACTCCACTCATTCTGACTGCAGCTCTGATCTACAATCGTTTCTGCTGTCTATTCCTGCCTATGGGGCTTATATATGCCGATTTTCCCGCACATTTCTCTGATTGGCCGTTTTGGAATTGTATCTACTTCACTGAAAATGCTTTATCATGCTCCATTCTGGATTTTATCCCATATATATGCTATTTCTGCATTTCTAGGTATTGCTGTCATGGCTTAGTGGTTTAGTACCTTGACTCTAGTGCATGGTATCCTGGGTTCGAATCTGGCAACTGCTTTTTGATTTTCCTGACAGAAATGAGTTGAGACCTGTCAATCAAACATGCCAAAAGCACTTTTAAGAACTTAAAACCAGGTCTGCGCTCATTTGCGCGGAGCTAACGCATGCGCACTGGCAGTTAGCTTGTGGGAGCTGGGATAAACCTTAATTGGCTAGTGACACACATGTTCAGCTAAGCACAGCTAGTTGCAAACAGTTTCACTCTGTTAAACCGATGCCTAGCAACAGGCACGCAGTTTGCAGCTTTTTAAACACTACTCAGCTACGGGCACTCCGTCTCACAGCAGCTTACCTATCAGTACATTTCTGACTATTTTTGTTATTGTGTTACTTCAGAATATATGCTCCGTTTCATTCCATTTTACAAAAGGGAATACATTTACATGTGTACAATACTGTCAGGGGGCTTTTTAGTGCTTATTTACAAAAAAAAAAAAAGGTTGTTGTGGGGGCTCGAACCCTGCCTGCTTACTCTTAGGCTGGCAACTCTACCACTAAGCTATTACTTCTTGGAGTACTTTGCATATTTAGTTCTTATATCCTTTTCCACTGATTGCTAACTGTGATTGCGCTAGTAGCACACCCGCGCACACGGGCGCACACAGTAGCAAACATTTACGGGGTTTTAAAAAAAAAAAGGTTTTAATTTAATTTTATTACATCTCTTCACTTTATACAGTGATGGTCTATCGGGGCATGTGTTGTGTAGTGTGTTTATGCACATTTCCATGGCCTCTCGTGGCTGTTTACTTTCAGCCATTCTAGTCTTCCGGGCGTGTCCGCTTGCAGGGCTTAGCCTACAGACACGCTTCTACTCTCTTACACGGACCGTGTAAGAGTTACTAGTGTGATTCAGCATGCCTTATGCACCTCATGCATATGCATGACATGCTGACATCACACAGTTTCACTGCAGCCTCCGTGTAAGAGTTATAACTCTTACACGGAGGCTTCCTGAATCTGGCCCATACAGAATGATGACATAGCGATGAGCACTTCATGTGCCAACAGCTACGCCAACATCGTTATAGTTAGCTTGGAAGAGGAGAAACTTTTTCCTCTAGAAAGTTACAAGGCATATGTAGGGTTTTACAGACATTTTGTGGATGATTTGTTTTTAATTTGGACAGGCAATGAAATATGTCTACATGAATTTATGTTGGAGATTAATGGTCTCACTGAATATTTGAGTTTTACAATGGAACACTCACGACATAGTATATCATTCCAAGATGTGTATATTGAGAGATTGGAGAATGGTATGCTGAATACTGGGGTCCATAGGAAGGCATGCTACAGAAACACATTGTTACATAGAAAGAGCATGCATCCTGGGCATATCTTCAGGAATGTAGCGAAAGGCCAAGCCATGAGAGCATCTAGGTTAAACCCAACACATGAGGGGTATGAACAAGAGCTACATGACCTAAAGGCAAGACTTTTAGACAAAAATTACAAACTTAGTGAAGCTAATATTGCCCTCAAAGAAGCCAGTTTATTAAGGGCAACCAGAGCTTGTCCATATTTTTCCAATGCAAGTATCCAACTGAGTGAAGAGCAGAAAGAGAAAATAGGTGACCAGGTGAAAATACCTATGTTTTATACCTTAGACACTGATAATTTGAGAAATATAATACAGAAACATTGGGATATTTTAACCCTAGATGGGGACCTCAAACAAATAGTAGGTGAACGGCCAAATTTTCTATTTAAAAATAGAAAGAATTTGAAACAGCTCTTGTGTCACCCAAGGGGCATGAACGAAAACAATGACAATAATGTATCTGGGATGAAACCCTGCAATAAATGCAACTTTTGTAATTACATAGATATTAGAACTTCTTTTATACATCCAGTTACACAACTAGAATACAATTTTTATATGAATGCAGATTGTCAGACAGAGCATGTAGTCTACCTTGCTAGGTGCACACTCTGCAGTGCATTTTATATTGGTAAAACTAACAGGAAATTGAGAGAGAGGATGAGGGAATATTTGTACCATATACGCATTAAATCTGAACATAATGCATTAGCCAGACATGTATTAGAAACAGGTCCACTACATTGCTTCAAGTTCTCTGTATTACAAGTTATCACTCCTAGTCAACGAGGAGGGGATGTTAGAAACTTCACCGAAGGATGTGAGTTGAGATGGATTATAAAGCTTAGAGCAGACAAGAGACCGGGACTCAATGATAAGGTACCCCTTAAACCCGTTCTACAAAGCAGAAGAGTGAAATCAATCAAATAATACACTCTTCTTTATATACACATATAAATAGCTTCAATATATATTTCACATATATGGGCAGTTATTACATGTTTTTTTACCTCTATATAGGTGTGTTTTGGTATTTATTCATTTTAGTGTTTACTTGCGCATTTATTCATATGTATTTATTTATTCATTTATCTATTTATCTATGTATAACTTGTATACACTCTGCACTTATATGCAATGCATTATTTATGACAGTTAGTTATACTGATAGTACATCTGACAAATGTCAAAAGATTTTTTAAGGATTGTTTTTATGAAATAGAATAGTTTTATATATTTTTATGTCTACAAGCCAGGAAATGATATCAGCATGAATATTTTTATTGAATTAATGAATTATTCATGAGGAGACCTATTTAAGTGAGACTAAGTTTATACATAGACTTGTATTTATTTGGTCTGATGAAGCCTTATCTGTGAAAGCACTAACCAATATTGTCAATCAAATTATTTGCTTGATTAAACGGTGTGACTAGCAGAATTGTGTTCGCACCAGAAGATTCATATTTAAACATCGAGGAGATATTTCTAACCAGCCATGGCTTGTTCCAGTGGATGTTTCATACTTTTTATTTTATTTCCACTTTTTACACCACAGGAACATTCATTCTGTGGTGGTGCTATCTTGTTTTATTAGTTTTATTCTACATCTATATTGAGTTGACACCTCGTCAGAAATAAGAACTACATATGCTTCAGCAGAAAGGGGACTTTATGTAGTAGCAACATGCTGTGGCTCAAATGCCATGGTTTGAAGAAGCTAAGGTGGTGAAGCCAAATTCATTAAGTTGCAGTGAAATTCCTAAGGGCAGAATAAATTAATTGCATTCTGTAGTTGAACATCATATTGCTACTGCCTGAATACTTCTTAATGAAATACTTTCATATGACCTGCAAATGCAGTGGTTCATAGGCATCCAGTCTGTTATTCAGGTCTATATTATCTAATCAACCACTTACCTTCTCTCCTGTCCATCTGATGAATCTGGGCATCTTGAGGCAATGTAGAAATTGCCACGTGTACACACACAACCCTCTCCTCCTACCACCCAACACTACAACTTGTGAGAGATGCACTTATCTAGCCAAACTGGAGGTAAAGCTCTCTCCAACCAAGACTGAACTTGACAGTCATGAGGAGAAGATAAACATTTGCATCATACCACACTCATCACATAATCTCACTAAATCTACACCACCAAAATCCACACATAGTAACATAAAAACATTCGTGGAGGCTCTCAATAATAATCTGTCTAAGCAACAGAGACCTCCAAAGCAGAAACGCAGGCAACCTCCATCCCCCAGCACAACCCAAATGACACATAGCCCACAGACTCAGTGTGCCACGCAACCACAGCCAATAAGGCAAAACAACGTACCCAACACACTAGTCATAGATGACTCTATAGTCAGGCATACTGATGTCCCACTCACCAGGCTAAACAAGGAGAAGGTTACTGTCAGCTTCCTGTTGGGTGCCAGGATCCACCACATAACCCATGCACTCAGGTCACTCCACAACAAGTACAAATATGACATTGTCTATGTTGGTGTGAATGACCTGAGACGTACCTCCCTGGACTACATGAAAAGAGACATGGAAGTGCTCTCCAATCTTGTAGCCCAGGCAGGTATGACCCTAGCCCTGAGTAGAATTCTGCCATTGCCCAGAATGAAACCACAGTACAAGGACAAAATGATTGACTTCAACAATTGGCTAAGCTTCTGGTGTCATTCTAAGAGGATCCAGTATCTGTCTGCTTGGGATGACATGGTCGACAGACCACAATGCATTGCCTCAGATGGCCTGCACCTGTCGCCCCTGGGATTCTGGATACTGGCTAAGGCTCTTGCTGCCCCTATAGTGCCTTTTTAGGCAGGGTTCAAATAACAAATTCACCACCATAACAGGAACAGGCAACCCAAAACTGAGGATAATGCTACTCAATGCTAGAAGTCTAAATCTCAAAATGCACTCACTCGAGGCACTCCTTAAAATGGGGAACATCAATATCTGTGCAGTGACTGAGACCTGGTTAAAGGCTCCAGAGAGCACCCTTGCACTACCAGGCTATAACTCATACCACACTTTTCGGCCATGTAACCTGGACTGAAACACCAAAGGCGGAGGTGTGTCCATATTCATTAAGGATATCCACACCTCCAGGCTAGTTGCTCAGCATGATGCATCCGAGGTTATCCAAGTGCAACTAACTCTGGGCAAAACTGCAATCCAAATTGTAGCTTGCTACAGATCTCCCACCATGCCCCAGGATCCCCACTCCTCTTTTCTTGATGTACTGGAAAATATTAGGGTTCAACCAAACACCCTAATAATGGGCGACTTCAACTACCCCACCATTAACGGGGAAAACTACTCATGTACCAACTCCTTAGCTCAACGCTTTCTAGAATTCATAAACTCCAGTGCTCTAGATCAACATATCCACACCCTCATCAGGGACAACAATATGCTAGACCAAGTCATTAACAACATGAGTGGTCGGTGTTCCACACCTGAAGTCAACTCCTCATTGGTCCAATCTGACCATAAGCTTATCACCCTTGATATCCACATCCTTAAGGAAACCACAGTAAAAAAATTCTCCAAAGCCAACTTCATGCTTCTTAAGACAGAAGTGGTGAACTTCATGACACCCATGCAGATGGACAATACAGTTACAACTGCTGAATCCTACACAAATGCACTCTATAAGCACTTACATGAATGCATGGATCGTGCTATCCCAAACAGAACCAAGATGCTATCCTCCAAAAAAAAGGAAGCCAATCTGGTGGTCCCCTGCCATAAACAAACTGTACAACAGAAGGAAGAAACTGTTGCAAAAGAGAGTAAAATCCCATGAGTAGAGGAGCTCCCTGGTCAGCCTCAGTAAGAAGCTGAGATCCCATATAAGATCCTCCAAAGCTAGCTATGAAAATAAAATCGCCACTAAATCCAAGGACAGCCACATAACATTCTATAGCTATGTCAAGAATCTAGATGGCAACACCCAGATCTGCTCTGAGTTACAGCACAAAGGCATGAAAATTACAGAACCAACTGATATTGCCAACATCCTGGTAGATAGGTTCAGTGCTAACTTTACCCCCCTCTCACCCCCTAAAGGGCCCATATCTACACAGGAAGAATGCAGAGTCCCTGTAATCACAACTATGTAAGTAAAAGCTGCACTCTCTAAAGCCAAAAACACAGCATCCATGGGACCGGACAACATCCCAGGCTGCGTTTTACATGAACTTCAGAACAAACTGGCTCCCCACTTAAGCACCATGTTTAATAATAGCCTCGCATCAGGCTTTATGCCCACTGAATGGCGCACAGCAACAGTTATCCCACTCCACAAAGGGGGAGCCACCACTGATCCCAGGAACTATCGACCTATTAGCCTGACGAGCCTGGTCTGCAAGGCCATGGAACGTATCATCATGGTACTCATAAACAAAGACATTGGTAACCTCCAAACTCTGGATCCCACCCAGTTCAGGTTTGTGAAAAGCAGATCATGCCTCCTGAACCTGATCGACTTCTTTGAGGCAGTCACCAAAGCTTGGATGAGGGTAAGGTGGTTCACATAGCCTATCTTCACCTCGTCAAGACTTTCAACACCATCCCCCATTCTGGAATTATAGCTAAACTCACTAAACTAGGTATAAATCCCTACATCACAAGATGGGTTGTCAACTGGCTCACTGATAGAACCCACACTGTAAAAGTTGCAGACTCCAAATCTGACCTCAAAGCAGTGACAAGTGGAGTACCACAGGTTTCAGTCCTGAGACCTCTCCTATTTGGTATCTACTTCTCTGAAGTACAGGCTAACACAGAAGGCCTCTGGCTAACGAAGTTCACAGATGACTGCAAACTAGGAGCCATAGTCAAGTCCCCAAATTATGTGGACATCCTACAGAAGGGCCTCGCTGAGACATATGCCTGGTGTCAGGGCCATGGCCTCAAGCTCAATGCCAAAAAGTGCAGTGTCATCCCCTTTGGTAAAAACTATGTACCCATGAACTACCACATAGGCAGAAATCTACTTAACACCGAATACATGATAAGAGACCTTGGGACCCAGGTGGACAGTAGTCTCTCCTTTGACAGTCACATCGCCACAGTAGTCAGGAAGTCCTTCTATGTGGCACACCTCATGATAAAAGGGTTCTCATCCAGGAAAAAAGAGGTCATTGTTCCCCTCTACTCGACACTCATTAGACCCACTATAAAGTACAACGCCCTTTTTGGAATGTACCTCACAAGACATCTGCAGCAGCTGGAAAGGCCACAGAAGTGCCTCACAAAGAGCATTACTGGCTTCAAACAAATGCCTTACACTGACCGCCTCAAAAAACTCCAGCTTTACTCCGTAGCATATCACCTACTCCAAGGTGATCTCTGCCTTACATATAAAGCTATGTCAAACCCAGAGCTGTTGGATATGCAACATCTAAAGAAATCCCAATCCCTCCGAGCTACACGCTCTAGGGACCTAAACCTTGTCAACACAATAAACAGGACATGCTGGAGAGATAGATTCCTGTCCCAGAGACTTCCTATACTCTGGAACAAGCTACCCATCTATGTCAAGCAAAGTTCTTCATTAGCACTCTTCAAGAAAAACATTGATAAGTGGATGGGAAATAGGAAATACACCCCGGGGATCACTTCCGTGTCTCTGCTCGACAGTGGCACAGGAAAATAACTTTCTTGGGTGGCGTAAGCCATGGAACCTTGTTGGCTAGGCTTACATAGGCCCTTGGGCCGATAGCCTAGTACCTACCTATGAACCTATGAACCTTGTCGAATGCCTAAACTTTGACAGCTAAGGGTCGAAAACTTACAATCTCGAATGTCCAGCTAAGCAAATTCTTTCATCAGGAACGAATTTGCTTGGCCATGCCACACTAACATAAACTTCCAAGCTGTAAAAAAGTGGGGGGGGGGCTTCATCCCACACACACCCCTAACTAAATATACCAAGTCTGAGATTGCTATACATTGGGGAAAGGGCAAATTCCCGATAATGGCCGTGCAAATTCTTTCCCAATTAAAGAATTCGCTTACCTGGCCAATCGAGATTGTAAGTTTTTAACCCTTAGCAGTTGACGTTTAGGCGTTCAACAAGCTAAGCAGTCAATTAGATAATATAGACCCTGTTATTCAGTGGTAAACTTGGTTTCTATACAGGTATTACATACAACGTCTGTTCAATATGCAAAGGGTTGTACTAATCTGGAATTCATCTTTACTAAATTATCCTTAGACCATAAGTAAAAATCTTCCATTATGTATGTTTCTCCTGAACAGGAATTTTTTGTTACTGAAATTATGACGGCCCATCCAGTTTAGACTCCCATGCAGTAAAGTAGATTATTAGAAGATAAAGTTGCATGTGTCTTTATATCTGGAATCATCAGTTTATCACTTTTTTAGCTGGGGATTACAGTATATTATTCTGAGAAAATTTGCTGCAATTAACACACATTTATAAAATAGGTACCAAAACTAATACTCTTTTCCAGAAAAAGTAGTATTTTCTGCCATTTTATATTTTATAGCAAAATGCCCACATTTTACTTGTTCTGACATGCAAACATATATTTGAGGTTATGTTGTCTGATTTTCCTAATTGCTATAAGGTCATACAATAAGCAATATAATCATGAAATATTTTCTAGATAATTTCATAAAAATACATTGAAGCAGCTGAGAGATATTCATTTGAATTCACAGTCAAATTCAAACTAGAATGGCCTTTTGAAACTGACAGACATTTGCAAAACACCCAATTGAAAACAAAAGTGTAGTTTTCCATTCTTTCAGATTAACAACATTAAAGCTATAAAAACATAAAATATCATGTTGTTTTAACTTCAGGCCTAAAACAGAAATGGTTCCATATAAAATGACATTTTATTATACCTGTATGTTATGTCATAAAAACTAATTTAACATGCCAGATTTAAAAAGGTTACTATCACTGTAAGCATAATCAAATGGTAAATGATAAAATATTGCACAACTTCTTCTGGCTTTCCCTAGTTAGGGGTCACCACTGCAGATCACCTGTCAGCTCATGATTGGCAGTGGAGTTTTACAGTGTTGAGTTGCCAGCCCGGCACATAACCTTCCACAGAAGGCACACACACCTAGGGCCGATTTAGAGTATCCAATCCACCTACAGCATGTCGTTGGGAAAAAAACCCACATGACCACGGGGAGGACATGTAGACTCTGCACAGAAGACACCCCAGCCAAGGATCAAACAGGAGATCCTCTTGCTATGAGGCAGCAATGCTAGCCGCTGCACTACCATGGTGGTATGACAATGTTCCTTATTAAAACACCTCTTAATGATGTATATTATTGTGCAAAACAGACAAAGGCAATATATATATATATATATATATATATATATATATATATATATATATATAAAACTGAATAAATCATTTAACAAGCCTTTATACCATCCACATGGCAACATATTCCTGCCCTGCAAGTCCCTAAGAGTATCATCTTTACATACTAAAGAGCTGATATTTGCAGTATACAAGAAAACCATTTTTTTAAAACTTACTACATTTACAATGCCTTCTCATTCATCTTGGTCACGTCTTCATTTGCCACATAACATTGCTCTCTGAGAGCCGCTCCAAACAGGGATAACTTGTTTGATCACCTCTTATGTGGAACTCTTATCAAATGCCCTGTTAAAATATGGGAAGATCACAATCCACCTGTTTCCCATTACTCTTCTCACCCTTAGGATACCAACATGCTAGACTACAGAACTAAATAAAATTAGCTTCCACTAGGAGCAAGGCATGGCAAATCCACATCTACAGCACTTGCTGAGAAGATGAAAGTGCTATATAGCATCTCCCTGCTATAGGCTCTAATATGAATATAATTTTAAAAACATATAAAGAAAGCCAACAGATTCTAGCTAGGCTTATAGATGCCCTCAGGCAGATAGCCTAGTATGTACCTATGAATCTATGAACCTATGAACTTAATACTCAAATACATATATGTAATGATTACAGCTAAACATATGTGAGGGTGTGCACGCTCGCTTATTCATATTTATATATATGGTGTGTGTGTGTGTGTGTGTGTGTGCTTACATATATATATATATATATATATATATTATATATAGAATATAACTTTTTGTCAACATACAAATCATCAAATGCACAGCTTCGAAGTACAAGGCCATGTCAAACTCTGAGCTGTTGGACATGCTCCACTTAAAGAAATCCCAATCCCTCAGAGCCACACGCTCCAGGGATCTAAACCTTGTCATCATAATAAACAAAACATACTGGAGGGATAACTTCCTGACCCAGAGACTCCCATACTCTGGAATAGACTGTCCATACATGTCAAGCAAAGTGCCTGCTTGGTCCTCTTCAAAAGGAACCTTGACGATTGGATGGGAGATAGGAAATTCACCCTGGGGATCACGTCAGTTGTTATGGCTAGGCTTGTACAGGCCCGAGGGCCGGTAGCCTAGTACCAACCTATGAACCTGTGAACCTAAACATCAGTCCAAAAAGGACTGAAAAAAACACCAAAATCCCTGACCCCATGTGGGGGTTCTGCCCTCCCCACACCCCAGCCACTTATATATACCAACTCTGAGATTGCACTACAGTGGGGAAAGGACATGTTCCTGGAACCCTACTGTATCACAATCCGTATGGACATCAGATTGGTTTAAAGACCCTGTGTTTCTGAAGTACAGCCAAACTATCCACATGCTTTGTTAACAAGGTTAGTGAAAAGGCCGAAACATGCATTTCCACAGCTAGTGATGTTTGGCTTTAATGGCCTGAATGTAACTATAAAGACTTTAAAAAGTCATGGACATTCAGAAGTCATGTAGCTGAAATGCTTGTTGTCCTTAAAGGATGGGCATCCTACACAGGAGGTTTAACGCATCATAGAGTAAAAACTCTACCTAGCTGACTTTTTTTTATATATGTGTGTTTGTATGTATATACACATGCACACACACACACATATGTATGCACATATGTATATATTATTTGAAAGTTCAAGTATACCTCTGGGTACACTTGACTGTTCAAAATCAGTGGAAAAAAATGTACACTAATGCAGACTCTCTTATTCTGTAAATTACATGAAAATGTCCAGCTTTTGACAACTGCTCCTCTGATTCTGCACCTTTGCCCCAGTTACAATGACCGTGTTTCTGATTTTATAGCCAACTGGTTGCATTCCTCTTACATGTCCTTGACTTTGCCTCAAAATTTTATTCTGTCAAAAATCGATGATTATATGACAACTCATTGATGAGCTGGCATACCCATCTGGGCTGACACTAAAATTGGTCAGAACTGATCAGTGTTCTAACCCAGTAAACAATGTAAATAAATAAATAAAATGATTACTCACTAAATAAAGCCAGACATTACAGATCCATATTTTTTTTTATTCTCTATCCAATGCATGTTAATGCGTCTCTAAGCGAATAAAAGTGCCCCTGATTTTGAACCTTTTACCCTTATTTTTTTTTTTGTTTTTTTTGTTTTTTTTATCCACAACTAATTAGGCAGATCTCTCAAATGTCCCTATTTGGGACGATCATTCCTCTTCTCAGGAGTGATTTAGGGCGTCCCTATTTTGGATGTATGTTCCTACTGTCAGGACTGATTTAGGAAGTTTGGAAGTATGTCCCTATTTAATGGGTGGCTGCGGTGGTGCAGCAGTTAGCATTGCTACCTCACAGCATGAGGTTCTCTGGTTTGATCCTCAGCTGGGGTGCCTTCTGCGCAAATTCTGCATATCTTCCCTGTGGTCATGTGGGTTTCCTCCAGTTTCCTACCACATCACAAAGACATGTTGTAGGTGGATTGGACACTCTAAATTGGCCCTAGGCACAAGTGCATGCATGTGCATGCATTTGCCTTCTGTGAAAGGTTGTGTGCTGGGCTGGCAACTCAACTCTGTAAAACTCCACTGCCAATAATGAGCAGACAGGTGATCCAATGTGGCAACCCCTAACCAAGAAAAGCCAAAAGTAGGAAGTATGTCCTTATTTTCTGGCTTGATTTACCCCTTAATATTATTTTCTGAACCACCCCTCCCCACCACACATGATTTCTGAAGATGTCTAGTACACAAAAAACACAATTATATGACAAGTATACTAGTGGCACAAATAATTAAATAAAAAAACGAAGACATACCTTTTTCGGAAGCACAATTAAATGTGTGTAGTAGAAATTTGTAATACACTTCATTAACGTATACGGGTTTTACACTATCACTTTCATATTTTGCTTACATCTTTCCATCACTTTTATCACTCTATTTTTAAACATGTGCTTTTTGAGTAGTAATCCACATTATTACTGGAAGCAGGACGAGTTATGTGCTATTTGCTATTCAATGTTTATGCTAATTAGATGCCCAGATCATGAACGGACAGGTGATCCGCTGTGGCGACCCCTAACCGCAAAAGCCGAAAGAAGAAGACGATGCCCAGACTTTTGGCTTAATGCACCTGCTTTTCAATGCCCTTTGTACCTATTTTCAGTATCTGCGGGCTGAGGGATACGGAGGTTAACATACTGAGTGCTGGAAGAGTTATGATTGACTAAAACTTTTGCTTCTGTGCATCCGTTACATTATGTTACTTAACACTTTAACTCTTACACAACATTGCAAAACCTGTGATGTTTGAAGAAAGACATTGACGGCTGACGCAGAACCACTACCATTCTAGTTGTACTGTGGTATATTACATGCTTAAACTAGGACCACACTACACAATTAGTGTGCATCCCTTAGATACCCGTTACATAACCTTTCACAGTCCATTTAACCTTTGCAAAAAATAATAACAAAAATAATGTTGGACAGATGGAATGCAGTGGCTGCTGATGAGCCGTTACGATGAACTTACACAATGATAAATCCTTAATGTCTTAAGTACCATAGTACACGATTAGTTCAAAAGTGAAAACTCCTATTTACATTAGTAAATTAATTACTTCGATACACGGGAGATGTAAGTGCTGATTAGGTAATATAACGAATATAAAAAACGAGTACTAGTCCGATACCAAAAAAATGTACACAACGGTACCACCCTTCACACACACTTTACAGCCGTGACGGACATGTATCCCTACCTAACATCAGATGTAGTGCTGCTTTACAATATGAAACATAAAAAGAACATTTATTAATATCTGTGACAGGAGAATTCAAAGACACAAAGCCAGACGACTACAACCCCACTTATCGGAATGAATATCAGCTCACGGAAACCCAGCCCCACAAAAATACAGTTATTTTCCGGATTAACTTACTTCTCGATGAATACTGGATTTCCTCTCGTTTCCGTCTTACCGGGGAAAGGTCTCAGCTTTCGCCGGTATTGTCAGCTATACATCTGCAGTTTGACAGCTAGACTTTTGGAAAACTAAAAATGCCGGGGCCAGTCCTGACTGACAATCAAATGCACAAAGTAGAGATGGTGCAACGTTTTTTCCCTCTAACAGTGAATTTCTTACTGCAATACCTAAAGAATTGACATTTTATGCTCAATGTTTCATTTGTGAGTTTAGTCTAATCATGCATACTGATGCTGTCATATCATTAGTAGCACTATAACAGTCTCAAGACAATAATATTTGGTTCATGTTATGACGTATTGGCAGTTACGACATCGTAAGCAGGTTTGTGATTGGGCGTAGAGTATCGGACGGTAGCGACGCCCTCTTCCTTGTTTGTGTAAGCTGGTTATATCAAGATAACGTGGTTCTTGCTGCAATATTGTTCAGTTAAGAGTTACTAATATGTCCCTCATTATAGAACATCAAGTATCGCAAATGTGTTGAGATTTTAGGCATACTTCTCAACTTCTTAGCGCAAGAAATATTATGGACAAAGCCAAAAATATGGGGGGGGGGGGGGGACAAAGGCCCCCAAAATAGGGAGAGATTTTAAATATTACTCTTAGAAAGTTGCTAGAATAACAGGATTTGTGATAGCATGCATTTTCTGAAGGATGTGAAGTCTCAAACTCAATATATGTTTTTATTTAGTAATTTCAGTCCTCAGTGTTTTGGTAGGAAGCCACTAATTTTATGAGACCAAAATGTGAGGCAAAAGTCTGAGAAGTTGAGAAAGGCTGATTTTAGGATTAAAAATATTTTCTAATGTTTCTCTAATAGTTCTATAAAATACATATGTTATAGCTCACATCCCAGCAGGGGTGTAGCAAGCAAATTCCACTTTATACTCACAAGCTGTTAGTGCTAACCACCCCCCCCCCCCGCCTGACACCTACCACTTAAAAATGGACACAGCTCTCAAAATGCTGCTCCCCAAACACTTAACAAATATAAGTAACATTTTCAGCAGCTCTCCCTAAAAGTATTAATGATCTTTTTTAGATTATTAATATTGCACCTGTTGTTGGAGACATTCATTTAGGAGTTGTAGATATAATATGACCTGAAAAAAAAAAGCCGAATTGATGTGATGCTTAGAAAAAAAGTGTACTCAGTAGAGTACAAAAAGCATGCCTGGCTACACCCTTGCATCCCAGACATCTTAATATGACACAAACAACGGAGACAGCTTACCTTATGTAATTTAGCATTTTATAAAAGATTTGTGGATGATATCTTCTTATTTGGGCTGGAAATTTGGACTCATCACATCAGTGTGTTGCTGATTTACAAGGCACTACAGATTTTTTTATGCTTTGATGTTCGCAGCTCGACAGACAAAATTAGCTTTTTAGACATTGATGTATCTTTCAGCAATGGGTGTTTTGATACACACATTTACAGAAAAAAAATGTGCAATCAACATGATGTGTTCATTATGATAGTATGCATCCTAGATTTGTCTATAATAGTGTTCATAGTCAATTCCTGAGGGCTAGCAGGCCGAACACAGAAGGTAATGGTTTTATGCAAGAGATAGATAGTATGACATCAGAATTTGTAACTAGAGGATATGATACAGAGCTTTTAGAAAGTAAAAGGAAGTATGTTATTTCTAAACATGACGATTTGGGTGCACGTTCCTTCTACAATGCTAGAAGGAATACTGGGAGTAATAAGGAAAGACCTAAAGATAACAGTAAATATTGAATAGGATATGTCACAAAGTGCAATAGGCACACAAACTTTATTAAACAGACAGTACAAAGAAAATTAGTTATTTTGAAATCTCACCCAATACTAGTAAAATTATTAACATGCAGCCACATTTTATTTATAAAAAGGAAAGAAGCTTAAAACAAAGATGCTGTTACAAAGATCAAGTATTTGTTCTCATAAGAAGTTTCCTTTTATTAAACAGATAACTCTCCTCTGTCATAATTGTATCTATTGCCACTATGTTAGTTTAGATAAGGAATTTATGCACCCAATAACAAAGGAGCCCTTTATATCTAAACCTTCAGCAAATTGTCTAACAGAAAATGTGATATACTTTGCGAATTGTAAAAGTTGTGAATGTTTTTACATAGGTAAAATTAACCAAAGAATTAAAGAAAAAAAATGGTTCTCATCTGTCTGAAATTCATGGGCAGATATTAATGCTGTTAGTAAACCCATTATGCAGTTCGGTACAGGACATTCTTTAAATTTAAGGTTTTACAAAGAATCTGTAAGTAAAAGAGAGGGGATGATCTCATAAATGATACTGACATGGCTGAATATGAATGGATAAATGTCTTTAGAGCTGACAAGTTTCCAGGTCTAAATAGTAAGAATAGCATAAAACCATCACTTGAGAAGAAGCATGCCTATGTATGAATTGGAATTTCATTATTTATTTTCTATATATTTATACATGCTATTTTATATGTTTTTTATATTATATATTTTATATTATATATTTGTATATGCTTTGCATGTGTTCTGGGTACTATACTTTTTCCATCTCTTTCAACTTTTTGATTTAAAAGCCCATGGTTGCACTTGTTTCCCATCTTTCCTGTAACTAGTCTAGTCCAGATGCATATTTGTTGTATCCAGGACTGTTTGTAAGCTTCTGAGCCCCCCAAGCCTTTCTGTGTTGGAGGGAAGCCTTCTAGCTTATCAGTGGAAGTGGTAATCACTAGATAGCTTATCTACCACAAGAGTGGTTTCTGGCCCAGAAATTGTAGTTTATTGGCTGTGTGGCAGTTTTTCCATCTCTTTCAACTTACTGGTTTAAAAGCCCGTGCTTGCAGTTGTTTCCCATCTTTCCTGTAGCTAGTCTATTCCAGATACAGATTTGCTGTATCCAGGACTGTTCATAGGTTCATAGGTAGATACTAGGCTATCTGCCCTAGGGCATTTATAAGCCTAGCCAGAGTATATTTGGCTTCCACCTCCCTATTAGATTAGCCTACTGTGCCTCTGTAAAGTAGGTCATAGAAGGTACACTTTTAAGATTAGTTTACTGTGCCTCTGTCTAGCAGGGACACAGAAGAGATCCCAGGGATGAATTTGCGATTTCCCATCCACACATCCAGATTTCGCTTGAAGAGGGTCAGCGAGGGGCTATGTCTAACATGAACTGGGATTCTATTCCAGAGTGAGGGGAGCCTCTGGGAAATGAATCTGTCCCTTCAGCATGTCCTATTTATTTTTGTGCAGAGGTTTAGGTCCCTGGAGTGTGTAGCGCTAAGGGACTTGGATTTTTTGAGGTGGAGCATGTCCATTAATTCTGTGTTTGACATGGCTTTGTACGTCAGGCATAGATCACATCTGAGTAGGCAGCAAGCAACTGAGTAGAGCTGGAGTTTCTTTAGTTGAGCTGCATAGGACATCTGTTTGTAGCCCATGATCCTCTTGGTGAGGTACTTTTGGGGTCTCTCCAGTTGCTGCAGGTGTCGGGTAAGGTACATCCCAAAAGGGGCATTGTATTCAATTATGGGCCTGATGAATGATGAGTAGAGGGGCACAATAACCTCTCTTGATCTAGGTGCAAACCCTTTCGTGATAAGGTGGGCTATATAGAAGGTCTTTCTAACCACTTTGGCAACGTGATTATCAAAGGAGAGATTACTATCTACGTTGGTCCCCAAATCTCTAATTACTTCTTCCGTATTTAATGGATTACCACCCATGTGGTAATTTGTGGGCACCTTGCTTTTCCCAAAGGGGATGACTATGCACTTTTTAGCATTTAGCTTGAGGCCGTGGCTCTGGCACCAAGCATGCGTCTCTGTGAAACCCTTTTGGAGGATGCTTGTATCAGCTGGAGATTCAATTATGGCCCCCAGTTTGCAGTCATCTGTGAACTTTGTCAGCCATAATCCCCCCGTGTCAGCCTGAACCTCAGAGAAGTATATACCAAAAAAGAGAGGTCCCAGAACTGAGCCCTGTGGGATGCCACTTGTAACTGGTTTGGATTCGGACATAGCACCTGCGATTCTGACCATGTGGGTTCTATCTCTGAGCCAGTTTGCAACCCATCTTGTGATATAGGGGTTGATATTTAAGCTGGTAAGCTTATTTATGATGCCCGAGTGGGGTATTGTGTCGAAGGCTTTTGCGAGGTCCAGGTAGGCTGTGTGGACTACCTTGCCCTCATCTATGGCTTTGGTAACTGTTTTAAAGAAATCAACTAGGTTTAAGAGGCAAGATCTGCCCTTAACAAATCCGAATTGGGTAGGGTCCAGTGTCTGGAGGCTCCCAATGTCTTTGTTTATGAGTTCCATGTTAATACGCTCCATAGCTTTACAGACCAGACTAGTCAGGCTTATGGGGCGATATTTTCCGGGGTCCATTGTGGCACCACCTTTGTGGAGTTGGACCACTGTAGCTGTACGCCATTCTTTGGGTACATATCCTGTAGTAAGGCTAAGTTTGAACAGTGACATAATGTGAGGGTTCAGTTCTTCTTGGAGCTCATGTAAGACACAACCTGGGACACCGTCCGGTCCCATAGATGCTGTGTTTTTTGCTTTGGAGAGGGCAGCTTTCACCTGTGCATCTGTGATGTCAGGGAGGTTACATTCAGTTGGGATAGGCATTTGATCCTTTGCGGGGGAACGGGGGGAGAAGTTTACGCTGAATCTGTCTACCAGGATGTTGGCTATGCCTGTAGGTTTGGTATATTTTGTACCGTTATGCAACAATTCAGAGCATATCTGGGAGTTTCCGCCCATGTTCCTGACATAACTAAAGAAGGCCTTGTGATTATCTTTAGCGTCTAGGGCAATTTTTCTTTCGAAGCTGGCCTTTGATGGTTTTATGAGGGATCGAAGTTTCTTGCTAATACTGATCAGAGATGCCTTCCCTTTTTGGGATTTTGCTCTGTCATGTAGTAGCTTCCTCCTTCTGTTGTATAGCTTATTTATGGCTGGGGTCCACCAGACCAGTCTCCTGTTTTTGGAGGAGTGAGTCTTGGTTTTATTTGGGATAGCATGATCCATGCATTCCTGCAGGTGCTCATATAATGCATTTGTAAAGGATTCTGCGGATTGGGATGTATTATCCTCTGGCCCAGGGGCTTTGAAGGATTCCACCTCAGTCTTGAGAAGTGCAAAGTTGGCTTTTGAGAAATTCTTTACAGTGATTTCCTTGGCTGGGGGTGGGGATGAGATATGGATGTCCAGGGAAATTTGTTTATGGTCTGATATTACCAATGAGGGGTTTACCTCTGGTGTGGAATATAGAGTCCCCATGTTGGTAATGACCAGGTCCAATATGTTGTTCCCTCTTGTGGGAGTGGTGACCAGTTGTTCCATTGCGTTAGAGTTTATAAATTCAAGGAACCATTGGGTGAGGGTTTTTGGGCTTGAGTAGTTTTCCCAGTCAATGCTTGGGTAGTTGAAGTCACCCAATAATATAGTGTTTGGAGAGATCTTCATATTCTCCAGTGTTCTCAGGAATGCCAAGTGGGGTTCCTGTAATAGGGAGGGTGTTCTCTAGCAGGCTACAAACTGAAAGGCAGTTTTTCCCACTGGTAGTTGCACATGGATGGTTTCTGATGCTTTGTTCAGTGCCACTAACCTGGAGGTGTAGGTATCTTTGATGAATATAGATACTCCCCCTCCTTTTCTGCTTCGGTCCGAGTTTTGGGGCCGAAACGCATGGTATGAGTTATAACCTGGTAGTGCTAGGGTGCTCTCAGGAGCCTTGAACCAGGTTTCTGTTACTGCACAGACATCGATTTTCTCCATACTGAGGAGAGCCTCGAGTGCATGCATCTTGAGGTTTAGACTTCTGGCATTGAGTAGCATTACCTTTAGTTTTTTTATCCTTGGGTTGTCTATGGAGGTGGGTTTGTCCTTTGAGCCTTGCTTAAAAAATGCACTATGGGGGTGGCAAGAGCCTTGGCCAGTATACGAAAGCCTAAGGGTGACAGGTGCAAGCCGTCCCTAGCGAAACAACGTGGCTTGTCGAGCATGTCATCCCAGGCTGACAGACACTGGATCCCCTTTGAATGACACCAATACTTTAGCCAGTTGTTGAAACTGATCATTTTGTCTTTATACTGTGGCATCATTCTTGGTGAGGGCAAGATGGTACTCAAGGCCAGGGTCATACCAGCCTGGGCTACATGGTCAGAGAGCTCCTCTATGTCTCTTTTCATGTAGTCCAGGGAGGTACGTCTCAGGTCATTCACACCAGCATGGACAATGACGGAGTCATACTTGTACTTGCTTTGGAGCGACCTGAGTGCTTGCGTTATGTGGCGGATCCGGGCACTTGACAGGCAGCTTACAGTGACCTTCTCCTTGTTCAGTCTGGTGAGCGGGACGTCAGTGTGCCGGACAATAGAGTCTCCTATAACAAGTGTATTTGTTGTGTTGTTTGGCCTTAAGGGCTGTGACTGTGAGGCACACTGATTTTGTGAGATATGTGATTCGTGGGTATTGTTGAGGGGTGGCTGTTGCTTGGATATCTGCTTAGGAGGTCTTTGCTGTTTAGGCAGATTTTTATTTAGAGCCTCTGAGTATGTTTTTGTGTGTTTATGTGTTGGGTATGCAGATGCAATAGGTCTGTGTGAGACTGGATTTGTGGTGTGGGTGGTTACCTTTTCCTCCTGACTGACTGTGCCAGTCTTGGGTTGAGAGACCTCTGGCTCCAGTTTGGCTGTGTAATTGCATCTCTCACATGTATTAGAGTTTGTTGGTAGGAGGAGAGGGTTGTCTGTGTACATAAGGCAATTGTAACATTGCCTCAAAATATCCAGATTCACCAGCTGGAATGAAGAGTAAACTTGAAACTGGCCCTTGGACATACCAGATTAGTATAGGGAACTGTTTTTTAACTGATCAGATTAGGGAAGGGGAACTGATTTTTCACTTGGTCAGGAAGGACCAATTGGGAGCCTAATACTTATGAGAAGTCAAGGAGGGTGTAGTGCTTTAGTTAGTTAGTGTTTCCTTATAGGAGCTGAGCAAGTGCAGGGCTTTAGAAACAGAATAGAGTGATTACTTTGAGAGTCTGAACAGTTCTAAGGGAAAAAGTGAAGAGCAGACTTTGTGGAGCCTGGAATAGTTTAAACCTGTTTAGGCGGTGCTGCCCAACGCTGCTCAGTGCGAAAAACCGCGCAAAAAGAGAGTTGTAGGGTTTTAAGAGAGAGAGAGAGATCAAGGAGTTTAGAATTGACCCAAAATGGCCAATAAAACTACAGCTTCTAGGTAGTAACCACTCCTCCAGGGACAGGCAGGCTGTTCAGTGTTAACCACTCCCACTGGTGAACACAGAGACTTTCCTTTAGCCCAACCAAGCACTGGCCTTCTAGAAACTTCCAAACAGTTCAGAACAGCAAATCTATAACTGAGCTTTCTTAACTTTCAGAAAGTGGGAAAAAAACAAGATTTTTTTTCTTTTTGTTGTAGTTTAAAGGTAGCAGAGATACACAAGCAGCAAAATAATCACAACAGTACAATAAATGACCCCACACTTGAGTGCTAGGCCAAAATCAGGTAAAATGCAGTTTTTAGAGAAAAAACGATTTTAAATTAAGTGCAACACAGGAAATGCAGTAAACAGGCTCTAGATGTGTTCCAAGTACTGTTACTGTTACAGATATAAACTTTAGCAAGCCGGAAAATGCCAAAAAATATGTCGCAAAGCAGTAAAACTTAACAAAGCTTCTGAGCCCCCCAAGCCTTTCTGTGTTGGAGGGAAGCCTTCTAGCTTGTCAGTGGGAGTGGTAAGCACTAGGTAGCCTATCTACCACAAGAGCGGTTCCTGGCCCAGACATTGTAGTTTATTGGCCGTTTGGGCAGTTTTTCTATCTCTTTCAACCTTCTGGTTTAAAAACCCACATTTGCACTTGTTTCCCACCTTTCCTGTAACTAGTCTAGTCCAGATACAGATTTGCTGTATCCAGGACTGTTTGTAAGCTTCTGTGCCCCCAAGCCTTTCTGTGTTGGAGGGAAGCATTCTAGCTTATCAGCAGGAGTGGTAAGCACTAGGTAGCCCATCTACCACAAGAGTGGTTTCTGGCCCAGAAATTGTAGTTTATTGGCCGTTTGGGCAGTTTTTCCATCTCTTTCAACTTTCTGGTTTAAAAGCCAGCGTTTGCGCTTGTTTCCCACCTTTTTGTAACTAGTCTAGTCCAGATACAGATATGCTGTATCCAGGACTGCTTGTAAGCTTCTGAGCCCCCCAAGCCTTTCTGTGTTGGAGGGAAGCCTTCTAGCTTATCAGCAGGAGTGGTAAGCACTAGGTAGCCTATCTACCACAAGAGTGGTTTCTGGCCCAGAAATTGTAGTTTATTGGCCGTTTGGGCAGTTTTTCCATCTCTTTCAACTTTCTGGTTTAAAAGCCAGTGTTTGCGCTTGTTTCCCACCTTTCTTGTAACTAGTCTAGTCCAGATACAGATATGCTGTATCCAGGACTGTTTGTAAGCTTCTGTGTCCCCAAGCCTTTCTGTGTTGGAGGGAAGCATTCTAGCTTATCAGCAGGAGTGGTAAGCACTAGGTAGCCCATCTACCATAAGAGTGGTTTCTGGCACAGAAATTGTAGTTTATTGGCTGTTTGGGCAGTTTTTCCATCTCTTTCAACTTTCTGGTTTAAAAGCCAGCGTTTGCGCTTGTTTCCCACCTTTTTGTAACTAGTCTAGTCCAGATACAGATATGCTGTATCCAGGACTGTTTGTAAGCTTCTGAGCCCCCAAGCCTTTCTGTGTTGGAGGAAAGCATTCTAGCTTATCAGTGGGAGTGGTAAGCACTAGGTAGCCTATCTATCACAAGATCCAGGTACAGATTCTAAGATTTAGCACTTAACTTTGTGTATTCATGCTCAGCACTTGTTCAGAACTTGTTGTTAGCACCAAATAAGCTATACATTACTACAGCACTCAACCTTCCTCTCTACCTAGAGGAAAACAATTTTTGCATTTACTTTCCTCACTTGCTTAGAGAAAAACAGCTCTTGTGCTCACTTTCCTCACTTGTCTAGAGGAAAGTAGTTTTTTATTCAGGCATGTCCAAGGGTCAGCTCTCAGTGTTCTCTCCTGTCTATCTGATGAATCTGGGCATCTTGGGGGCAATGTAGCAATTGCCTCATATACACAGACAACCCTCTCCTCTTACCACCCAACACCACAACCTGTGAGAGATGCACTTATCTAGCCAAATTGGAAGTAAAGCTCTCTCCAACCAAGACTGAAATTGACAGTCAAGAGGAGAAGGTAAACGCTTGCACCACACCACACTCATATAGTCCCACTAAACCTACAACACCAAAATCCACACACAGAAACACAAAAATATTCACAGAGGCTCTCAATAATAATTTGCTCAAGCAACAGAGACCTCCAAAGCAGAAACGCAAGCAACCTTTACCCCCTCCAACACAATCCAAATGACACATAACCCACAGACTCAGTGTGCCAATAAATCACAGCCCATAAGGCAAAACAACGTACCCAACACAATAGTAATAGGTGACTCTGTAGTCAGGAACACAGATATCCCACTCACCAGGCTAAACAACGAGAAGGTTACTGTCAGCTGCCTGTCGGATGCCAATATCCGCCACATAACCCACACACTCAGGTCAATCCACAACAAGTACAAATATAACTCTGTCATTGTTCATGTTGGTGTGAACGACCTGAGATGTACCTCCCTGGACTACATGAAAAGAGACATGGAAGAACTCTCCAATCTTGTAGCCCAGGCAGGTATGACCCTAGCCCTGAGTAACATCCTGCCATTGCCCAAAATGATACCGCAGTACAAGGACAAAATGATTGACTTCAACAATTGGCTAAGCTTCTGGTGTCATTCTAAGGGGATCCAGAATCTGTCTGCCTGGGATGACATGGTAGACAGACCATGATGCCTTGCCAGAGATGGGCTGCACCTGTCACCCCTGGGATTCTGGTTACTGTCTAAGGGTCTTGCCACCCCTATAGTGCCTTTTTTAGGCAAGGTTCAAATGAGAAGTTCAACACCATAACAGGAACAGGCAAGCAAAAACTGAGGGTAATGCTACTCAATGCTAGAAGTCTATATCTCAAAATGCATTCAATTGAGACACTCCTTAAAATGGAGAACATCGATATCTGTGCAGTGACTAAGACCTGGATCAAGGCTCTAGAGAGCACCCCTGCATTACCAGGCTATAACTCATACCACAATTTTCGGCCATCTAACCTGGACCAGAACACCAAAGGTGGTGGTGTGTCCATATTCATTAAGGATATCCACAACTCCAGGCTAGTTGTGCAGCATAATGCATCCAAGGTTATCCAACTGCAACTAACTCTGGGCAAAACTGCAATCCAAATTGTAGCTTGCTACAGATCCCCCACTATGCCCCAGGATCCCCACTCCTCTTTTCTTGATATACTGGAAAATATTAGGGTTCAACCAAACACCCTAATAATGGGCGATTTCAATTACCCTACCATTAACTGGGAAAACTACTCATGTACCAACTCCTTCTCAACATTTTCTGGAATTCATAAATTCCAATGCCCTGGATCAACTTATCCACACCCCCACAAGGGGCAACAATATCCTAGACCTAGCCATTATCAGCATGAGTGACTGATGTTCCACACCTGATGTTTGACTCCTCATTGGTCAGATCCGACCATAAGCTAATCAGCCTAGATATCTGCATCCCACCCCCACCCACCATTAAGGAAACCACAGTAAAAAAATTCTCCAAAGCCAACTTCATGCTTCCTAAGACAGAAGTGATGAACTTCATGACACCCATGCAGATGGACAATACAGTTACAACTGCTGAATCCTACAGAAATGCAATCTAAAAGCACTTACATGAGTGCATAGATCGTGCTATCCCAAACAAAACCAAGATGCTATTCTCCAAAAAAAGGAAGCCAATCTGGTGGTCCCCGGCCATAAACAAACTATACAACAGAAGGAAGAAACTGTTGCAGAAGAGAGTAAACTCCCATTAGTGGAGGAGCTCCCTAGTCAGCCTCATTAAGAAGCTGAGATCCCTTATAAGATCCTCCAAAGCTAGCTATGAAAACAAAATTGCCACTGATTCTAAGGGCAACCACAAAGCATTCTCTAGCTATGTCAAGAATCTCAATGGCAACACCCAGATCTGCTCTGCGTTGCAGCACAACAGCACAAAAACTGCAGAACCAACTGATATTGCTAACATCCTGGCAGATAGGTTCAGTGCTAACTTTACCCTCCTCACCCCCTAAAGGGCCCATATTTATACAGGAAGAATGCAGAGTCCCTGTAATCACATCTATGTAGGTAAAAGCCACACTCTCTAAAACCAGAAACACAGCATCCATGGGACTGGACAACATCCAGGTTGCGTTTTACATGAACTACAGAACAAACTGGCTCCCCACCTAAGCACCATGTTAAGTCATAGTCTCACATCAGGCTTTGTGCCCATTGAATGGCGCACAGCAGCAGTTATCCCACTCCACAAAGGAGGAGCCACCACTGATCCTGCGAACTATTGCCCTATTAGCTTGATGAGCCTGGTCTGCAAGGCCATGGAACGTATCATCATGGAACTCATAAACAAAGACATTGGTAACCACCAAATTCTGGACCCCACCCAGTTCAGGTTTGTGAAAGGCAGATCATGCCTTCTGAACCTGATCGACTTCTTTGAGGCAGTCACCAAAGACATAGATGAGGGTAAGGTGGTTCACACAGCCTATTTTGACCTTGCCAAGGCTTTCAACACCATCCCCCATTCTGGAATTATAGCTAAACTCACTAAACTAGGTATAAATCCCTACATCACAAGATGGGTTGTCAACTGGCTCACTGACAGAACCCACACTGTAAAAGTTGCAGACTCCAAATATGACTTCAAACCAGTGTCAAGTGGAGTACCACAGGGTTCAGTCCTGGGACCTCTCCTGTTTGGTATCTACTTCTCTGAAGTACAGGCTAACACAGAAGGCCTCTGGCTAATGAAGTTCACAGATGACTGCAAACTAGGAGCCATAGTCAAGTCCCCAAATGATGTGGACATCCTACAGAAGGGCCTCACAGAGACAGATGCCTGGTGTCAGAGAAATGGCCTTAAGCTCAATGCCAAAAAGTGCATTGTCATCCCCTTTGGTAAAATCTCTGTACCTATGAACTGCCACATAAACGGCAGTCTACTTAACACTGAATGTGTGATGAGACCTTGGGACACAGGTGGACAGTAGTCTCTCCTTTGATAATCACATCGCCACAGCAGTCAGGAAATCCTTCTATGTGGCAAACCTCATCACAAAAGGGTTCTCATCCAGGAAAAAAGAGGTCATTGTTCCCCTCTACTCGGCACTCATTAGACCCATTATAGAGTACAACGCCCCTTTTGGAAGTTACCTCATAAGACATCTGCAGCATCTGGAAAGGCCAAAGAAGTACTTCACAAAGAGGATTACTGGCCTCAAACAGATGCCCTACACTGACTGTCTCAAAAACTCCAGATTTACTCTGTAGCATATCGTCTACTGTGAGGAGATCTCTGCCTAACATATAAAGCTATGTTAAACCCAGAGCTGTTGGGATATGCTACACCTAAAGAAATCCCAATCCCTCTGAGCTACATGCTCTAGGGACCTAAACTTTGTCACCACAATAAACGGGACATGCTGGAGGGATAGATTCCTGTCCCAGTGATTTCCTATACTCTAGAACAAGCTACCCATCTATGTCAAGCAAAGTTCCTCATTAGCACTCTTCAAGAAAAATCTTGATGAGTGGATGGGAAATAGGAAATACACCCCGGGGATCACTTCTGTGGCTCTGCGCGACAGGGGCACAAGAAATTAACTTTCTTGGGTGGTGTAAGCCAGGGAACCTTGTTGGCTAGGCTTACTTAGGCCCTTGGGCCGATAGCCTAGTACCTACCTATGAACCTATGAACTTATATCTTAATGTATATGTTTAATATGCCTTAAAATGCTTTTTAGACTATGTTTTAGGTAGTATTATTTATGCAATGCATTTTAATTATTAGTCAGATGACTGGATTTTGAACATGATTGGCTGGCATTTTATATTTAAACTGACTAACGTTGATTTTATGTTGTGTTGAGAAAGAATCTTGCAGATTCAAAAGCTTCATCATTAAAGTGTTTTACTTTTATGGTCAGACTCTTAGCTTTTTCTTTTATTATAGTCAAAAAGTCAAAAATAACTTCCGGTCTGCCAGTTAAAAATGTTTTTTTTTTTTTTTTTTTTGGAGAGGGCTTTTCTGCCACCTCACACTAACAGAGCTCATTTTTTGTATAAGCAGCTTTAATGTTATAGCTGCTAAATCTAAAAGAACTAACTCTAACTCCCCCTTCACTCAGCAAGTCTAAGTTTAAAAAATTGCATTCAACCGACTCATTCAACCATTTTCAAGTCAACCATAAAACAGACTGTTTTAGACTATATACCTAAAGGCATATAAACATCAGTTTACAGCTGCTAAATATGAGCATTACTAGCATAAGTTAATCACAAAGAAAACAGTCATGTTAGATGAACACTTGCAAAACTATATAACTGTATCTGGAAATGTTAACTGTGAGAATCAAACTGTGGTGATAGCATAATTAAAGCCTCACGTGTGTCTTTAAGTGACATACCTGAATGTTATTGTATATGATATTACAACATATTCAGAAAACTTATAATAAGTTCAAGAATTCAAGAGAGAAAGAGACAGGGCCAAATTGTCACTGCTGCACCTAGTAAGCAAAAAAAAAAAAAAAATATATATATATATATATATATATATATATATATATATATATATATATTCAAATGGCTATAAAATTGCACAATGAAAATACAAAATATATGCATTTAAGCAGACTTGTTAACTATGGCTGACTTGTAAACAAAAATGGCAATTGCACATTTATTCTCACAAGCATATGAATTCCAGGCTTGAGCTTCAGTCACAGGGCTATAGGTCATTATGCACACTTCAGAAGCGAGGGAAAGAATAACTGTCTCAGTTGGTGCACTTTGAATATGAGAAATATCTCAGAATTTATCAAGTGTCCAAGAGGTGTTTTCTGAATTTAACACTGTAAAATGCTTAGGGCCCTTTTCATAAAGTCAATGCACCAAGTAGGGCTTGTACACCATAGAATGGCATGCAACAGCCATTTGTGTTTCATAAATAAGTAGATCAAATCTTCCACAATCTTGCTCCAATGATTACCAGTAAAGCCCCACACACTTATGCTAATGAAGCCATTCCCCTCCTCCAGTCATATGGAATTCATAAGCCCTACAATAGCCTTACATGCATTGGCCTTAATGGTGTAATCTGCAAAAGTACAGCTGCATACAAACAACTGTTGTATTCTTTATGGACACAGGAATCCTCCTCACCTGCTAATATGTTACTTGGCAGACCATGCTGAAAAACATACTAGCACTACCAAACCCCAAACCCCTCCACCATATTTGTTGGATGGCAAGAAAATCCTGAATAGCAAAGGCATTCTGTATGGTGCAAGTAAACCTGATACTATGCACTGCCCTTTTCTGTCCCCTCATTGTGATGTTGGTGAGTTCCTCCCAATGAAAACTCGAACAGCACCAGATCCCTTCATTACTGTGTTATGGCATCCACAGTGAGTGACATATTTACATGAATTGCTACTGCCCATGACTGCAATAGAGTGCATAAATAGCATATACTGACTTTGACGACCTATAACAGTCTTTGGCATATGATGATGATGTGGGCATATTTGGCCCCTGCCTCTCTTGTCTTTGTCCATGTTTGTCTTAAAAGGTAATGGGGCTGATAGTTTAGGAGATGTGAATCAAACCTCAGAAAGTCAAACTTTCCTGTGAGCCCTGGATGTTGTCCTCAACAAAGGCAAGGTTTATACATGCTTATACGCAGGGGGCATAGCAGTTATCTGTACTGCACAAATAGGTGACAGATGTGTACTTTCAAATACTAAACCCTGCTCCCTAACAGCAAGCTTCTGTCATAGGGCAAAGCATCTGTAAATAAAGAGACTACCAAAGACTGCAAATTATGTCCTTTGCTTACTCTGCGGGCTTACAAGTACATGAATCATGAAGGCAGTGTTCCATTGACATGCCAATGTGATTTAGGTTGCTTTTCTCAGCTTTAGTCTTATAAACCAACTGTGAATGAGACCTATCCACAGTGGCTTACAGGAAAATGTGCTATACAAACACAGTGCTTTTTTATTGCTGTCCCTGTGTTACACTGTGTTTTGCAGAATGCAGTGGGGTACAAGTACAGTGCACTAGATATTTTAGTTTACTATTAATGAAGTAATAACAGCAGGTATTTCCTTGATATACAGGAAATAAAAAACTCTTTGCATGTCTCCTATCAAGATATTATATATGTGTGAGCATCTCTATATCACTGCGTAAGCTATAATGGAGGATGACTACCATTGCAGTACAAAGGGCATTTCTTTTTACAGAGAAGCTATGTCCCTTTAAACACTGTGGCATATTTCTTCTGGGGGGGTGTATACAATGCTTGCTTCCCATATGTTAGGAGCTTTATGTAGTCAGTGTTATTGTTATATTTGTGCCCCTAATGCTGTCATACGTGGAACATTCAGTAATGCATATTGTTTTACCATGCTTACACTTTATTTTGTGTTTGATAAATAGATATAGTTTCATAATTTTGAGGTAATTGAGGAAATACGGACATGTGCAGAAGCAGAGAGATGGTGTTACAAGGGAACTGTGAGGAGAAGTATCACTACTGCACATGCATAATGGAGAATTGTCAATCAAACAGTAAGCACTACAGTATACATCCAAATGTTAAATAATTCTGATGATCAAAGGCACATTGCAGCAAGTTTATTTTA